>NW_004797590.1:586001-588033 GCF_000002075.1 Aplysia californica | reverse complement strand
AGAGAGATTTATCTTTTTGCTGCATCTTTGCTAAACAGAACAGATGAAGCAATTCAGACCTTGGGATTTGGTTGTTTTTCTGTTCTTTTAAATTTGTTTTGGGTTTTTTTTTGGGTGGGGCAGCTGCTTAAAAAAAAAAAATTATTATTTTTTAAAGTTTGTTTTAGTTTTATTGTTGTTGTTGCTGCTGTTGTTGGTTTTTTGTTTGTTTGTTTGTTTGGAGATGGGGGTAGTCATAATCTTAGTAAAAGTTTTACGTCACTCGCAACACATATAAGTGCACACGATTAGGGGTGTTACTAGAGAGTAGCCTGCAAAGAAAAGAAGGAGGAGGAGAGCAAAAGACGATAGATGTTTGATAGGAAAGAAGGAGCAAACACTCCGGGGCATTCGCCAACCACTCACCCCCAAGTGTAAGTAAAAGTATTTGTATACACGAACTGACTATCAATTAATATCTATTGTTTTTACATCTCTTCCTTCTTGTCTTTGTATGTTGCTCTCTATAACATCTCTAATCCGGGACGGCACTCGTACAACCTACTTGTGTTACAAGTTCCGTAAAACTCTTCTTACAAAAACTAACCTAAATATAAGTGGAGAGAAAATGATAAATGGTTTTAAAAACTACGCAAACAAACATTTTATAAAACATATTTTAAATGTTCGACAAAAAAGAAAAGTACATAGCGGGTGGTAAAAATGATAGGCATACAAAACGCCAGAATAATCCCTGCAAAAACGCAACAGAGAAAGCCCAAACCTATAGAGCCAAACACGCAGAAAAATAAAAACTTTCATGTGCAAAATATGCAAGAAAAGGATGTTATACAGAAAAAAGAAGACAGGACAGAAAAAAAATGTTGTAAAAGAAAAAACCCAAAAAAAAGGAAGGAGGAGGAGAAAATAGTGGGGGGGGGGACAGGCGGATAGAGGATGAGACGTATAGAGGAACAGAGGGAAGGAGAGAAAAGGAGGGATAGTCAGTGAGGGGAAGAAAGAGAGAGGGAGAGAGAGAGAGAGAGAGAGAGAGAGAGAGAGAGAGAGAGAGACAGAATTATTCTACAAACGCACGCGAGAGGTGAAGATAAAATATAGGACAAAGAACAAATTTCCTCACTAAAAAAACAACCCAAAAACCCCAAAAAACCAGCAACTTTTTCTCGATTTTTTCTTTCCTTTTCTGTGTGTGTAGATCTACGTGTGTAAGGTTTCTTTTTTTAACATGATCCCTTATTGGTACGTTCTTGTATAGATAGTCTAAAGAGGTCCTCTTTGGTATTTTATCGATCGTGCTGCGATCAGAGACGTGTAGGGATAGTAAATGCTTGTCACTATTACACAGCGGAATCAGGCGCTCGTCAATTTTTGGACATGTGGAGTTATTTGCATCGTTTAAAGTAAAACTTTGTCATATTTTGTCTTGATATTGGTGAAAAAAATACGCATCTATCATGTAAAAAAGCTGAGATATATATTTGCGATTGAAGGAGGCTGGGGGTAGCCTAGTTTTAGAGGAAAAATTAGCGAGAAAATGGCCTTCAAAGTTTGGCGACTTCCTAAACTTGACAATCCTTAGAGCAGCTGCTAATTTACATGTTTGTGCCTTAAATCAACATTTGTCAGTAAGATCCACACAGAAATGTGTATTTTTGAAGTAACCTTAATAAACGTATTGAGTCAAAAAACAAAACAAAAATCGATAAAAATTGCGAAATGAACCGAAAAATGCCCGTTTCTTCGATTTCATTATTTTGACGAGCGCCTAATTTCACCACGATGCATAGTAAATCCTTGTCACTATAACACGTAGTAGACAGTAACACAACGCTACTCTGCAATACCAAGTTTAGTGATTTATTGGTACACTTTCTTGTTCTCTCTGTCTCTTTGTTTGTTTGTTTGTGTGTGTGTGTGTGTGTGTGTGTGTTTGGATGTCTGTATTTGTGTCGGTTTGTCTTTCTCTCAATCTATCTGTCTCTTTCTGTCTGTCTCTCTCTCTCTCTCTCTCTCTCTCTCTCTCTCTCTCTCT
>NW_004797590.1:577681-584520 GCF_000002075.1 Aplysia californica | reverse complement strand
TCTCTCTCGCACCCACTTTCACAATGCCTTGTAATTTCTGAAAGTTTTATTCAAACAACATTCCGTACTCCCCACACCCCCACCCCCCAAAAAACAAAACAAAACAAAAACAAACAAACAAACAAACAGACTACCAATCATAATACCTTCTCTCTGACCTACACTCCACCACGCCAAAATAGATTTTAAAAACATGAATCGTACATGTATTTACAAACCACGCGACGTTTCGTTTAGACATACAATAACACAACAACAGACCCCCAATCGTTTTATTGCTTCACATTAAATTTTTACTAGTATACGTATCAAAACATTATGAATATAAAACGCCATGTATTAATTAAATCGAGCGTTATAGAATTATTATTATTTGTGAAATAGGGCGTAAACGAACAGGAAATGAACAAAATCCTTGCGATAGCTAGCCAGGTCTATAATAACAAACAGAGCCAAGTGTGTTCAATAAGCCTGCCAGATTAAGCGATTTAAAAAAAAATCATCTGGAGGATCAAAGTAGGACAGAGTGGGTGGTTGGCGGGTGCTCTGGTGTGGTTTGATCCTTCTTTCCTATCAAACATTCAGTCGTCCTTATCTCCCCTCCTTCTTTTTTGTGGATGATGTTACTCTCTTTTAACACATAATCTATTCTTCGGCACTTATGTGACCTTTTTGAGTTGCAAGTGCCGAAAAAACTCTAGTAAAACACAAAAATATCTATTGTCCTGATCTCTCCTCCTTCTTTTTCATGTTAGTTACTCTCTTGTAACACCTCTGATCTTCGGCACTTATAAGACCTGATTGTGTTGCAAGTGCCGTAAAACTCTTACTTAAACTAAAATACTGAAGCGGCTAGCGGGCTGTAGTTTGTCTGGTCTATTATAACTTCTGTTCTTCCTCCTTGGATTTTCAGGTCAACATGAGGTCATTATAAACGACCTTTTCCTATTCCTATTATTTTTATTCTTATTCTATGTCTTGTTCTAGGGTGGAGTCGGTGGCCTAGAGGTTAGGCTACCGGACTCGTAGTCGTGAGATTGCGGGTTCGGGGGTTCGAGCCTGAGCTCGGTCCGACGTTTTGTCCTTGGGAAAGGCACTTTACCCGAACTTCCCACTTGGCTCGGTCCTATCGGAGACGGACGTTAAATTAGGTGGTCCCGCCTCTTAGACAACCTAATAGTGTTGATAGGGGCGTTAAACTCATATCATTTCTTGTTCTAGTTCTTATTCTTGTTCTTGTTCTGGATTAAGAAAACGCCAACACTAGTGTAGTTTTTCTCTTGGTCAACCAGTCATTGACGTTGAAAATGTTTACCGTAATTTTGCTTCTAAGAACAACAAAGTATGGGGGCTCTCGTGGACTAGAGGTTAAGGTGTTGGCCTCTCATTCAAAGGTCCCGGGTTCGAATCCGGGTAGCGACCGAAACATTTTCTTCTCTAAAACTGTCTCCTTTCACCTCTTTTCCTGCTCTCTAGCAATGTTCTGTTGTCTGCTTTCATTTCCACTTTCTGCCCCCACCCTCACCTCCTTTGCCCCCTCCTCTGGGCTCCTGACTCTTTCTGTAGCCTTTCTACTGCTGCTTCTTGGCTCCTCCTTACTGCTGTCTTCCTGCCACACCCCTGATCTTCTGGGAGGAAAGATCTACACCTAGCCTTCTCGGACAAGGGCGAAAAATTTCGGAGGACCCGTGTACAAGTTGCGCACGTTAAAGATCCCTTGGAGGTCTAAAATCGATAAAAGTAGCCTTCGGCCGCCACCCGGGCAAAATTCTAAATTTCCTACCAACTGAAAATATTAGGTGTGTCCCGCGTGCTCATATGACCGTATGCAGTTGCGAGCGCCGTAAAACACTTGACAAAAAAACAACAAAAAGAACAACAAAGTATTCAGGGCAGTGTCATCATCTCTTCGTCTCATGCTGGTTTTAGTGGAGGTTTGTAATAAAGTAAGTCGTTAAAAATCTCATCGGACGCTGGCAATCTAGGTCGTATATATAATTATTATTTCCAACAGTCTTCCTATTTGTTGTTTTTTGTTTGTTTGTTTGTTGTTTTGTTTTTTGTTTTTTCGTGTGTTTTTTTTTGGAGGGGGGGGAGGGGATGGGTTGTTCTTTCTCTCTGTTGTTTCTTTTTGTTTTTCTTGCTTTTTTTTTTTATTACTAAATAATTATTATTTGTGTCGATGTGCTCCACTTTACTCAAACATTCACAACGTTCATCATGGCTGCTCGATCGCGCAATAAGACTCACGTAATAAAAGTGTGTGCCTGCTCATCTGCTAAATTGTCCTTGTGTCGTACCAATCGGCGTTTGTATTTACTAATTACTTGACAGGTGTGGGGAAGAGGAAAGAAATGTGAGACATCGTGGTGAAATCAGGCGTTCGTCAAAATTATGAAATCAAAGAAATCTTCATTTTTTCCGCCTGTTTGGCAATTTTTATTGGATTTTAAAATAATTCTTATGTCTGTTTAAATTATTTTATGTCAATTTAAAAACATATTTCAGTTCGGATTTTACTGAAAAACGTTGATTAAAGGCATAAAAATTGTAAACTTTCAGTTTCCAATGACTCTCAAGCTATGGACATCACCAAACTTTGGCGCCATTCTCTCACTAATTCTAAGACCTCTGAAACCAGGCTACTCCTGCCTCCGTCAATCTCGACTTCTATTTATTAAGATATAAATATGGTGGGGGGTTTTCATCAGAAGCAAAATAAATGAACAAGCTTTAAGATTATACCAACAACTCCACCTGCCCAAAATTACTAAACTAAAAGTAACTGTTGTTGTGTCGTTGTGCGTGCTCCTCTTTACTTAAACAATCACATCGTTTATCACTGATGCTCGGTAGCGCGATAAGGCTCCTGTAATAAAAGTATGTGTCTGCTCATCAGATAAATTGGCACTGGTATGTCCTACTTTTTTACTTTCTCTCTGTTGTTTCTGTCTGTGTGAGTGGTTGGAGGCTGCCACTGCTAGGTCCTACTTCTTTGTTTTTCCTCTATTGTTTCTGTCTGTCTGTGTTACTTTTTCCCAGCACTAAATGGCCATAGCTGTGTCTATGTGCTCCTCTTTACTCAAACAATCACATCGTTCATCACAGCTGCTAGGTCGCGCAATAAGACTCACGTAATGAAAGTTGAGTGTCTGCTCATCAGATAAATAAATTGTCATTGAGTCGTACCAATAGGCGTTTGTGTTTACTAATTACTTCACAGGTGTGGGGAGTGGGTGGTTGGCGGGTGCTCTGGTGTGGTTTGCTTCTTCTTTCCTATCAAACATCTATCGTCCTTATCTCCCCCTTCTTCTTTCTTATGTTTGTTACTCTCTTGCAACACCTCTAATCTTCTGGCGCTCATATATATGACCTTATGCAGTTGCGAGCACCGTGAAACCTCTACTAAAGCTAAACAGGGGTGGGGAAGAAGAAAGAAATGTGAGACATCCTGGAGAAATCAGGCGCTCGTCAAAATAATGAAAGTCATGAAAGTTAAGAAACTGGCATTTTTCAGCAGGTTTGGGGATTTTTATTGAATTTCTGGGGGTTTTGTGGGGTTTTTTGGCTCAACGCCTTTCATGCCATTTATAAAACACATTTCCGTGTGGATGTTACTGGAAAAACGTTGATTAAAGGCATAAGAGATGTAAATTTTCAGTTTCCAAGGACTCTCAAGCTAAAAAAATAACTCAAATTTGGCGCCCATTTTCACGCTAATCTTACCTCTGAAACCAGACGACCCACACCTCCTTCAAGCGCCAATATCTTGACTTGTATCCTGGATAAATGGATATTTTTTTTTCTTTTTCATCAAAAGCAAGACCTAATTGAGTTTCAAGTGTCGTAAAATTTTCATTGAAACTTAAACGTTTATTCCTCCCAAATGGGCAAGAAAATATTTCTTTTTTTCTTTTTGTATTTAGTTACTCTCATGTAGCAGCAACTCTAATATTCGGCACTTACTCGTGTATTACCTTATTGTGTTGCATGTGCCGTAAAATGCTTACTACTAAAACAAACATAGTTAATTGTGGATGCTCGTGCAGGGCTGGCGTAATAAAACTGCGTTAGATATTCATTAGATTCATTAGATAAAATTGAATTTATTTTTTATACTTAGTTACTCTCGATCTCATGTAGCTACAGCGCTCATATGACCTTAGCAGTTGCGAGCGCCGTAAAACCTTATACTATACATACATACATGTAGCTACAATTCTAATATTCGGCACTTATATGACCTAATTGTGTCGCAAGTGCCGTAAAATGCTTCCTACTACTAAAACAAACATATTTGTAGATGCTCGTGCAGGGCTGGCGTAATAAAAGTGCGTTAGATATTCCTTATATTCATTAGATAAAATTGAATTTTTTATTTTTTTTTGGTATTTAGTTACTCTCATATAGCTGCAACTCTAATATTCGGCACTTACTCGTATATGACCTAATTGTGTTGCAAGTGAGTGCCGTAAAATGCTTATTGCTAAAACAAACAGTTGATTATACATGCTTGCTAAGGGCTGGCGTAATAAAAAGTGCGTTAGATATTCATTATATCTATTAGATAAAAGTGCCACAGCTTCTGAATCAGACCAATGCTTTGTCTAATTAAAAAAATTGTTTCACGGGTGTATTGGATACTGAACGTTAATTTTTTCTAGGTGCCCGTGTGTGTGTGTGTGTGTGTGTGTGTGTGTGTGTGTGTGTATGTGTGTGTGTGTGTCCGTGTGTGTATGTGTATGTGTGTGTGTGTGTGTGTGTGTGTGTGCGTGTGTGTGTGCGATAGGGGTGGGAGGGAGGGGGTTTGTGTGTATGTGTGTGTGGGGGGGGGGCGGGGGATGGGTGTGTGTACGTGTGTGTGTGTGTGTGTGTGTATGTGTGTGTGTGTGTGTGTGTGTACGTGTGTGTGTATGTGTGTGTGTACGTGTGTGTGTGTGTGTGTGTGTATGTGTGTATGTGTGTGGGTGAGTGAGTGAGTGAACGAGTAAGTGTATGTATGTTCATGTATGTGTGTGTGAGTGTGTGTGTGTGTGTGTGTGTGTGTATGTGTGTATGTGTGTATGTGTGTATGTGTGTGGGTGAGTGAGTGAACGAGTAAGTGTATGTATGTTCATGTATGTGTGTGTGAGTGTGTGTGTGCGAGCTAGTGTGTAAGTATGCTATAATATGTGTACGGTACGCACACTTGCACGTATCACCAAGTGGAACTTTTTCGCTTTTTTTCCTCTGCTACACCATTCTCACTTTTACAACAGAATCAGTCAAAACCTACGCGCTGGTAAGTACGACATTTTTCCTCTTCTTATTTTCTTCTTTTATTTCTGTCTGTCTCTCTCACTTTTTCTTTTTTGTTTCTGTCTGTCTGTCTGTCTGTCTGTCTTATTTTTTCTCCTCTGTCATTTCTATCTGTCTCATTTGCTTTTTTCTCGGCACCAGATGGCCGTTATTATGTCGACATGCTTCTCTTCACTCAAACAAACAAACAAAGAAACTAAGAAACAGACAAGTAATTAATTCATTCATCCAGTGCCAGATCTGCGACAGACATCGGCGATCATGATTTTCCATTCATTCCTTTGCTCGGATGCTCTCAAAAACGCTACGTTTCCCTGATCTTTCCCTGTTACCCATTTGTTTAGGTTCCCTAAGCATGTTGTTCTGGGCCTACCCATCCCTGTCTTGCCCTCAATTTTGCCAGTGAGAGCTAGATGTTCAAGACCCTTATGTCTATTCAGGTGTCCCAAAAACTGCATTAGACAATTAATACACAGCCTTATTGTGTCGATGTGCTTCTCTTTACTCTTGAAACAATTAATCAAACACACAAACAAACAAACAAACAGACAACCATTATGTTGTCGACGCCCTTCTCTTTATTCAAACGAACAATAAAAAATAAATTAACAAACATCTGATTCTCGTATTGTGTTAACGTGCTTCATAAGTGGTTGGCAAGTGCTCTTGTGTAGTTTGCTTCCTCTTTCGTTTCAAACGTCTATCGTCTTTATCTCTCCTCCTTCTTTTTTGTGTTTGTTACTTCCTTGTAACACTTCTAATTTTCGGCACTTATATCACCTTATTGTGTTGTAAGTGCTGTTAAAAAAACTTACTAAAACTAACGTGCTTCCCTTCACTCTAACAAATAGCCTGTGTTTTATGTTGATGAGCATATCTTTACTCCCAAAAAAAACCCAATAAATAAACAAACAAAGATTCAAAAAAAATATTTTAATACACAAATAAACAGACAATCAAATAAACAAACAACCGTCATTGTGTCAGTGTGCCTCTCTTCAATCAATTAAACAGGTTTTTTTTGTGTGTGTGTCAATGTCCTTCATTTACCAAAACAAACAGCCGTGGGTGGTTGGCGGGTGCTCTGGTGTGGTTTGCTTCTTCTTTCCTATCAAACATAATATATCGTCCTTATTAATTCTCCTTTTTCTTTTTTATGTTTGCTACTCTCTTGTAACACCTGTAATCTTCTGACGCTCTTATTATGACCTTATGCTGTTGCGAGCGCCGTAAAACCTCTACTAATACTAAAGCTATTATGTTTCTCCTGTCTTGATATAATATTATTTCTAAGGTTAACGTCTGTTTGTTTGTTTGTTTCTTTGTTTTTCTCTCTATCTGTCGGTCGGTTTGCCTGTTGTCATTCTAACCCCTGGAGCATCCTCTCCTCCCCCCCTCTCTCTCTCTCTCTCTCCCTGTTTCTCTCTCTCACTCTCTCTCTCTCTCTCTCCCTCCGACTCTCTGCTTTGTATTAATTCGTTGAGCTAACCGATTCACAGCATATTATTAATATAGGATTCGCATACGTGAAGACCTTCTCC
>NW_004797590.1:572647-575270 GCF_000002075.1 Aplysia californica | reverse complement strand
AGATAGGAGGGGGGGGGGCTGGTTGAGTCTTTTATCGTTTTGCAAACAAATCCAGATAAGAACAGAAAAATGATACAAACAGGAAGGCTGAGGAAGGGGACCTGCGGACCTGCGTCAATAAGGCTCTGCAAAATCTGGTTTGAAAAAATATGGTTTGAAAAATCTGGTTTTTTTAATCTGGTTCTAAAAATCTGGTTTCCTTAACCGTTTAATGACGAAACGGACATAAAATAGTATTTAAAATATCCGACCAGAAGCAGATCAGAGGCGGTGTGTGCGAACTTTTCGAACAGTCATGCACAAATCAGAAACACGTATATATTCAAATTTTACAGCATGCATGTTGGTGGTTGGCGGGTGCTGTGGTGTGGTTTGCTCCTTCTTTCCTAACACACACCTACCACTTTTATTTCTCCTCTTTCTTTTTTTTTGGTTTTGTTTGTCATTCTCTTGATACATCTCTTATCTTCGGCACTCATATGACTTTTTGTATTGCTAGTGCAAAACTCTTATGATATCTAAACACACTAAAACACACTATACACGACTCGTTTTGAAGTTACAGGTAAAGGAAAACAGTTTCGAAAATTCAGTAGAAATATTGAAATAAAGCTTCTTTTCAAAATTGCTCCACTTATATGACCAGATTGTGTTGCAAAGTGCGTAGTGGCTGGTGCTCTGGTGTGGTTTGCTTCTTTTTTTTCCTACCATAAGTCTATCCTCTTTATCTCTCCTCCTTTTTTGTGTGTGTTTCTCTCTTGTTACACCTCTATTTTTCCGCACATATATGACCTTATTGTGTTGCAAGTGCCGTAAAAATCTCATACTAAAACTAAAAGTGAGGCAGCATGATGAAATCAGGCACTCATCAAAATAATGAAATTAAAGAAATCGGCATTATTTCGCCAGTCTGGCAATGCTTATCGATTATTCGTTTCTTGGCTGTACACCTTTTATGTTCATTTAAAAACACATTTCAGTGTGAATTTCACTTTACTTTACTTTTCCGATACAGCGGCCATTTTGGGTTCTAGCCCTTCGGTCTGTCGATATGGCAAAGAATATACAGGTTTGAATTTCACTTTAAAACGTCGATTAAAGGCCCAAAAACTGTCAACTTTCTGTTTCCAAGGACTCTCAAGCTTTGGAAGTCAGCAAACTTTGGCTGCCATTTTCTCTTAAGCTTCCATCTGAAACCAGGCGAATCTCACCTCCTTCAATCTCAATTATCTCGACTTCTATTTAAGACAGATTGTTATTTTTTCGTCAAACGCAAGAAAAATGAACAAGATTTGAAATAATACTAATAATTCAATACACCCAAAAAAGACGAGCGCATGATTCCACTACGTCATGACACTATAATATTATACTAGCCGAAATTATTACATAATGAGCAATATTGAGCAAGGTTTGTGAGGGGGTTTTCATTTTTTTCCCGTTTTAATTTTTTTTTTCCCGTTTTAATTTGTCCTCCCTTTTTTTGGAAAGGAGAGAGGGAGCGACAAACGCAATTACCCATTCTCACAATTGCAGTGGCAGTTTGCACAAGGGGGTGTATTCTATTTACTTAGCAACGCGAAGAAGGATTTCGTCGATTGCTCAACTCGGAACTGTCTCCAGATTCTGGGGCAAAATCCTCGGTTTTAACTCCTTTCCGTTTATTTTCTAACCCCTTCAACTCTAAGTGTAACTGGGTGATTGGTGGGTGTTTTAGTGTGGTCTGTTCCTTCTATTTTCCAATCCAACATCTGTCGTCCTTATCTTCGGAGTGGGTGGTTGGCAGGTGCTCTGGTGTAGTTTGCTTCTTAGTTCCCATAAAACATCTCTCCTCCTTCTTTTTTTTACTGTTTGTTTCTCTCTTGTAGCACCTTTAGTTTTCGGCATTTATATTACCTTATTGTGTTGCAAGTGCCCCAAAACACTTACTAAGACTAAAAAGAACTCTAAGTGTAACTGGGTGTTTGGTGCGGTGTATTCTAACTAGTGTGGTTTGCTTCTTCTTCTTTCCTACCCAACATCTGTCTTCCTCATCTTCGGATCCTTCTTTTCTTTGTATGCCACTTTATAGTAGTGCGTCTAATCCTATAAGGAAGGATCTTATCAGACCTAACTGAGTACCAAGCTCCGTTAATCTTTTGCTTTCCTGCTTACCTATGTGGATGGGTTGGGGGGGGGGGGTGCTCTGGTGTGGTTTGTTTCTTCTTTCCTAGGAAACATCTATCGTCCTTATCTTCGGATCCTGATTTTCTTTATAAATATGTCACTTTATAGAGGCGCCTCAAATCGCCCAAGGCTCTAATCACACCTAATTGTGTAGCAAGTTCCGTACATCTATTTCTTTCCTACTTACGTACCTACCTACCTACCTATCTACTTACCCCCTACTCCCACCCTCCCTCCCTAGTACCTACCTACCTACCTACCTACCTACCTACCAACCTACCTACTCTCTCCCTCATTCACTCACTCATTCACTCATTCACTCACTCACTCATTCACTTACTAACTCACTCACTCACTCACTCACTCACTCATTCACTTATTCTCTCTCTCTCTCTCTCTCTCTCTCTCTCTGTCACTCACTCTCTCTCTCTCTCTTTCTCTCTCTCTCTCTCTCTCT
>NW_004797590.1:569783-571075 GCF_000002075.1 Aplysia californica | reverse complement strand
GGGGGAGGTTGTGATCTTCTGTTCAAATATTCAAATATTCATTGCAGTGGTTGTTTAACCCTATCCGTACGTGGTCTTTTACTATCGTATCCATACAACGTGGGGGAACTCTCTGCCACCACTTTCCAAAGAGGACTTTTACTCGTTAATCCGATCCGTACGCTTTGCATGCTTGGCAGTCTGTCAAAATGTTTTTTTGAGAAAAGCTGAAAGTTTCAAAGAAATCTACGAACTAGAAGTATTCTAAAATGTGAAGAGTACAACCCCGGGGTACAAAATGACCCCATCCAGAGCGTACGGATAGGGTTAAGACAGGTTTCGCCTTTTCATGCCATAATAATTGTGTTTCACAGTGGGGCTGGGGGTTGGAAGTAAAGAAAAGGACTATGGTTCGGACGCTATCAGTTTCTCCTTTCGCACTCTGCAGTCTTCAAATATTTCAAGATATTGAGCAAACACCTCGATTTTCTCAAAACTATGCGTTGTCATCATCTCAACTTCAAGGGTAGATGTATGTTTGGCGGGTGCTGTGGTGTGGTCTGCTTCTTCTTTCCTATCCAACATCAGCTATTGTCTTCATCTCCCCTCCTTCTTTTTTGTTACTCTCTTGTAACACCTCTAATCGTCGGCACTTATATGACCTTATTGTGTTGCAAGTGCCGTAAATCACTTACTCAAACAAACAAGATATTGGGCAAACACCCCAATTTTTTCACAATGATACGTTGCCATCATCTCAACTTCAAGTGTAGATGTTTATTGGTGGGTGCTTGGGTGTGGTATGCTCATTCCTATCTTACTGTCAAACTTCTATCGACTGATATCTCCTCTTTCTTTCTGTGTATGTTACCCTCTTCTAACACGTGTGATATCCAGCACTTTTATGACATCATTGTATTGCATAGGCCGTGGAAATTATTTTTTTGGGGGGGGGAGAGGGGAGAGAGAGAGAAAGAGAGAGACTGTGTGAAAGAGAGAAGAGAGAGAGAGAGAGAGAGAGAGAGAGAGAGAGAGAGAGAGAGAAAGAAAGAGGGAGGGGAGAGGGGAGAAGAAGAAGGTGAAGGACCAAATAGACACTATAAACCACTTGCAACATTACACCAGTTGCTGGAAATGTAAACCATTTTTGATTGCTCTGTGTGTGTGTGTGTGTGTGTGTGTGTGTGTGTGTGAGAGAGAGAGAGAGAGAGAGAGAGAGAGAGAGAGAGAGAGAGAGCGAGAGAGAGAAGTAGAGAGGGAGGGGGGAGAGTGAGGGAGGGAGGGAGAGAAAAAGAAAGTGAAAGAGAGAGAGA
>NW_004797590.1:567879-568935 GCF_000002075.1 Aplysia californica | reverse complement strand
ACACACACACACACACACACACACACCTGTACACATACACACACATGCGCACACACACACATGCACACACAGAGAGAGATAGGGGGAGATAGAGTGAGGGCGAGCGAAAAGAGAGAGAGAGAGACAGACAGACAGAGAGACAGACAGACAGACAGACGGACAGACAGACAGACAGACAGACAGACAGACAGACAGACAGAGACCTGGAGAAGAAAAGCGACTTAAGATATATCAAAACGTCTGTCAACTACGGAACACACTACCGGATAGCTGTTAAAAAAATATTATTAATATTGTTTCTCTCTCTCTCTCTGTGTGTGTGTGTGTGTGTGTGTGTGTGTGTGTGTGTGTGTGTGTGTGTGTGTGCATGGTAAAATTATTCAGGAAAAGAGGAATAGAGAGAGAGAGAGAGGGTGGATAGAGGGAGGGGGAGAGAAAGAAAGAGAGAGAGGGAGGGGGGGAGAGAGGTGGAGAGAGAGAGGAGAGAGAGAGAGAGAAAAGGAGGGAGCGAGAAAGAGGGGGGCAGGTAGATAAAGATAGAGAGAGAGACATAGACAGACAGAGAGAGAGAGAGAGACAGAGACAGAGAGAGACAGAGACAGAGACAGACAGAGAGAAAAAAAAGAGAGAGAGAGAGAGAGAGAGAGAGAGAGAGAGAGGGAGGGGGAGGGAGAGAGAGACAGACAGACAGAGACAGAGACAAAGAGGAGGAGGTGGGGTGCAGAAAGAAAGAGGTTAGAGATATAAAGGGAGAAAAAGAGTTAATAAAGCATGTGACGAAAACAAAAAACAAAAAACAAAAAACAAAAAACAAAGAACATAAAAGAACGAAAAAAACCCAAACCCTAATGAAACAACCACGAAGCCCACAATAAAAAAGAGGCGCAACACGACACACGACACCTCTGCTCCAGCTGCGAGGAAGTTTAATAGTTTTTGAATGTTCTGTGCCCCCAACCAGACTAACTGGCTCGTTTTTCTTCTTTCCTTCTCTTCTTCTTCTTCTCTCTATTTCTTTCTCTCTTTCTCTCTCTCTCTCTCCTTCTCCCCCCCCCT
>NW_004797590.1:563956-565382 GCF_000002075.1 Aplysia californica | reverse complement strand
TACAATATTCTCTAATGCTTCTTTCCGCATGGTGTGTCCGAAGAAATTTGCCGTTCGCATTCTTATATTCGTCATAAGTTGTCTTCTATAATTTGCTTTAACCAAGACTTCTTCATTTGTTTTTCTAGCTCTCCATGGGATACGTAGCATGAGTCTTATGAACCACAACTCTGTCGCCACAATTGTTCTTTCCAGCTGTTTATTGATTTTCCACGCTTCGCACCCGTATTTAGGATTGGCCCAAGGTATCTTTCCAGTACTCTTTTTCTCGTTTCCATGCGACAGATTGATGTTTGTTAGTATCTGTTTCATCTTGTGGAAGGTTGCTTTCGCTTGGCGTATGCGGCTTTCAATTTCGGTGTGACATCTACCATTTGATGATATAATGGTCCCCAAATAATTAAAATGTTGTACTTGCTTGAGGAAAGTACTTGCGTGTATTCCTCACATACACACGCATAACAAATCCTTTGTTTTGTCATTTTGTCAGTTATAAAGTAAAGTTGTTCCCGCATCCGATCCGGACATTGGGGATTGCCTTGACAGTGAGACAACTTCCTGGGCCTTGGGCATATTGTAGTAGAGTGGCCAGTTCCTTTCCACTTTCCACGCCGTCTTTACTTCCCCAACTCGAAGTCAGGTACCCATTACTGCTGGGTGGGCGGGCAGGAGGGGGCGAAAAAAATTCACATCCGAACCGAGGTTCGAACCCGGACTTTCCGCCTTCGAGACGAGCGCACTAACAGCTCCGCCACCGCACCCTCTGTCATTGGTACACACCTAATTATAAATCTACATGTAATTATACTCTTTTGACTACCAACTCCAATAATAACCTTAGACAGAAGCAGTCACAGGGTTGTTTCTCGCTTCGCCAACCAACAGCAATGCCACTGGTGCTCTGCTGTGATTTTCCCCTTCTTTCCTATAAAAAATATATCGTCTCTATCTCCCCTCCTTCTTTTTTGTGTTTGTTACTCTCTTGTAACACTTCTAATCTTCGGCACTTTTACGACTGTATTTTGTTGTAAGTGCCGTAAAACACTTGTTACATCTTTTGACTACCAACTACAATAACCTACCTTAGATAGAAACAGTCATCAGGTATTTCTCGCTTAGCAGACCAACAGCAATATAACTTGCCAAAAAGGATCGAAGTCTTCTGGTTAACGAAACAAGTGAATAATTGTCTGTATTTTGTTCCCTGTGCAGCTCACAAAGCATGGCTGACTGGTTTCCGAGAGTCGAAGCATCCATAATTAATACAAAGTTTGTGTGTCAACGTAGGGAAATAAGACGCTTGTCAAAATAACGAAATCGAAGAAACATGTTTTTCAGCTCATTGAGCAATTTTTGTTTCGAACATGTTCTTTGTTGTTGTTGTTGTTGTTGTTGTTTTTTGTTGTTTTGTTGGGTTTTGTTTGGG
>NW_004797590.1:559417-561913 GCF_000002075.1 Aplysia californica | reverse complement strand
TGCTGCCCCTCCTCTCCCCTCTCCCCTCCCCCCTCCTCTCCCTTTCAACACAAATCACCTCTTGTAGAGGATGGATAGCGAAAGTGTTGAGATCATAGAGGAATCATTTATTGTTAAGTTAGCTTGAGGGTTGTGAGTGTATGGAAGAGAAATGTGTGGAGACAAGAGTGGGATAAATGTGTGGGATAAATGTGTGGGATAAATGTGTGGGATAAATGTGTGGGATAAATGAGTGGGAAAATGTGAGGGATAAATGTGTGGGATAAATGAGTGGGAAAAATGGGTTGGATAAATGTGTGGGATAAATGAGTGGAATAAAAGTGTGAGGTAAATGTGTGATAAATGTGAGGGATAAAGTGTGACAGATGTTTCTGGAATAAATGTGTGGGATAAATGAGTGAGATGAATGTGGGATAAATGTGAGGGATAAAAGTGTGGCAGATGTGTGTGGGATACAAATTTGAGGTAAAAGTAGGATAAATGTGTGGGAGATGTGTGTGGTGAGTGAGAGGGTTAAGTCCGGGTGGGTGGGGGGTGGGGGGTAGTGAGCATGTGAGTAAGAGTTTCTTCAACCTAGTTGTTGGACGCAGGGGTATCGTAAAGCATCAAGTACAAATACAGCAAGAGAGAGGCCTGGCTTATCCCCCCCCCCAAAAAAAAAGCTATCGTGATGTACATTTACTTTTTTTAAAAGAGTAAAAAAGTAAGAGGAACTATGTCTGGCAAATTGGGAAAAAAACAACTATTCTTGAACACAAAAAGATTACTACTAGGTAAACTAGATAAGAAAAGCCAGACAAATTAGTAATAAAGGAAGTCCAGCCAAACTGGCGACAAAAAACAAACAACAACAACAACTGTCAAGACAGAAAAAGAACATAGAGAAAAAGCTTGATGAATAAACCAAGACAAATTAATCAAAACAAATGTGCAACACAAACTGAAAAAATATTATCGAGAACACTGGTCAAATAAACCGTGACGAATTAATTAGAACAAAAATGCAAAACATATTAAAAGCTATCGAGGACGCTGACTTGTTTTTTTTTTAAAACAGGACAAATTAATGGAAACAAAAGTGTATAACAAAATAGAAACTATATTGAACACTTGTCAAATAAACCACAACAAATTAATGGGAACAAAAATGTACAGCAAAATAGAAACTACTGTGGAGGCTCTCGTGGCCTAGAGGTTAAAGTGTTGGCCTCTCAATCGAAGGTCCCGGGTTCGAATCCGGGTAGCGACCGAAACATTTTCTTCTCTAAAATTGTCTCCTTTCACCTCCTTTCCTGCTCTCTAGCAATATTCTGTCGTCTGCTTTCGTCTCCTCTTTCTGCTCCCACCCCCTCACCTCCTTTGCCCCCTCTTCTGGGCTCCTGACTCTTTCTGCAGCCTTTCTACTGCTACTCCTTGACTCCTTCTTACAGATGTCTTTCCGCCACACCCCTGATCTTCTGCAAAGATCTACACATAGCCTTCTCGGACAAGGGCGAAAAATCTCGGAGGGCCCGTGTGCAAGTTGCGCACGTTAAAGATCTCATGGAGGTCTAAAATCGAAAGAGTAGGCTTCGGCCGCCACCCGGGCAAAATTCTAAATTTCCTACCAACTAAAAGTATTAGTTGTGTCCCGCGCGCTCATATGACCTTATGCAGTTGCGAGCGCCGTAAAACCCTCTACTATTTAAAAAAAAACCGAACTATTATGTATCTAGAACACTTGTCAAATAAACTAGGGCAAATAAACTATAAATAAAACTTGTCGAATAAACCAGGGCGAATTAATGGGAACAAAAATGTACAGCAAAGTAGAAAATGAGTGCCAGACAGAGAGGTGTTAATTTCCAACAAAGTGGATCTAAGCTTTGTAGTAATTGTGTCACGATATGGAGAAAGCTCGCTCACCTCTCACTATAGTTATACCCAGTGCACACTGGATATTTAATTCAGTTGATTTAGTATGATTAATAATAATAATAACAATAGCATTTATACTGCCCTTTTTCATTTTCAGAAAAAAATGCTCAATGTGCATTACATCAAAAAAGACATCACATTTTAAAAATTAATCGACATGCGAGTACGTAAAACAAAGGATTATGCATATATACTATCTATGTATATGTGTAAACATTTCTATAAGAAAAACTGTCTCGCAGTGAGGTTGGACAAAGCTGTTAGATTTAGTTGATTCAGTAGGGGCCAGCTAGATTTTTCTTACAAGATAAAGCAAAAGCTAACATGTTGTCGCAATTCGACGACCGAATTCAACGAAACTAAATTCCACGGAGGCCTTCTTTAGTTTTAGTAAGTCGTGTTTTACGGCACTTGCAAAACAATACGGTCATATAAGTGCCGTAGATTAGAGGTGTTACAAGAGAGTAACAAATACAAAAAAGAAGGAGGGTACGTAGTCTAAACAGCCGTATGCACTGCTCACCGTCGAACGCTCCGTATCCCGGACTCTAGCATGGAGATCATCAGGAGAGAATGCGT
>NW_004797590.1:557047-558168 GCF_000002075.1 Aplysia californica | reverse complement strand
TAGTTGAAGCGCACCTCTATGTCTGTACAGGGATGACGTGTTAATGGTACGGGGTAGCCCCAGCCACTTCCTGATGTAGCTGTTACACTTTCTTTCGATCATCTCAACTCTTGACAAAGCAACTTCATACATTGTCAGTGGCCACGCCAATCGAGGGTAGAGGGCAAACTGTAGAGATAAAGAAGATAGATGTTTGATAGGGAAGAAGAAGCAAACCACACCAGAGCACCCGCTGAAACCTTCAAAGTCAAACATATTTGCAGCAGCACATGAAACACAAGGTCATGAGAAAATGGTTAAATGGTATAGGTTTAACGCCCTTATCAACACTATTAGGTTATTTAAGAGGCGGGAGGCTCCGAGTTTAACGTCCATCTCCGAAAGGACCGAGCCAAGTGGGAAATTCGTGTGAAGTGCCTTTCCAAAGGACACAACGTCGGACCAAGCTGAGGCTCGAACCCCTGAACCCGCAATCTCACGATGACGAGTCCGGTAGCCTAACCAGTTAGTAGGCTACCGACGCCATCCACAATGTCATGAAACTGCAGACTCCGTGGCCAACCCCATTCACACTACTAGAGAAACTGTATGGGCCGACAGATGAACTTAGCATTCCACACCCACACCCCTACCCCCACCTTCAAGGTAGTGGTACTTACTGAAATTTTAAAAAAAGTTTTAGTAGAGGTTTTAAGGCGTTCGGAACTGCATAAGGTCATATGAGCGCCAGAAGATTTAGAGGTGTTACAAGAGAGTAACAAACATAAAAAAGAAGGAGGGGAGATAAGGACGATAGGTGTTTGATAGGAAAGAAGAAGCAAATCACGCCAGAGCACCCACCAACCACCCACGTACTGAGACTGAAGTGTCTTTAGGCCATTCCCAAAGGGGGGTTATTATCATGTTCTTATGCCCAGTAGAATTGTAAACGGGGTGATTTATCAATGCCATGCTCATACTGCGCCGGAACACCATAGGGGGACTGCTGCATTTTCTTTGTTGTTTGTGTGTGTGTTGTGTGCGTGTATGAGTGTGCATGTATATATATATATATGTGTGTGTGTGTGTGTGTGTGTGTGTGTGTGTGTGTGTATACGTGCCAGTCTGTGTGTGTTTGTGTG
>NW_004797590.1:553706-554804 GCF_000002075.1 Aplysia californica | reverse complement strand
TGTGTTTGTGTGTGTGTGTGTGTGTGTGTTTGTGTATGTGTCTGTCTGTCTGTCTGTCTGTCTGTCTGTTCATAATGCGTTCCTTCCAATGTTGTCTGTCTTAGTTTTACTGTGTTACAACGCTTCCCCACAAAACAAAAAATAAAACAGAAACAAAAAAGAAACTAAAAAGTAAATGCAAAAGCGAAAAAAAGCTATGAACATGATACAAAAGGAAAAGCTATACGAAAAACTTAAAACACCAAAAACAAACCCAACAACCCCCCAAACAAAACAAAAAAGAATAAAAACAATAATATAGAACCATTCATATCCTTTGAGTGAGACTCTCTCAACAACGAAACCCCCCGTCCACCTGTCCACCCATCCATCCGTCCACCCATCCATCCATCTACCCATCAATCCACCCATCCACCCATCCATTCACTCGTCCATCCAGCCACCCATTCTTCATCCACCCATCCACTTGTCCATCCATCCATCCATCTACCCACCTATCCATCCATCCACCCATCCACCTATGCACCCATCCATCCACCCATCCTTACATCCGTCCACTCGTCCATCCACCCATCCATTCACTCGTCCAAACACCCACCCATCCACCCATCCATCCATCCATCCATCCATCCATCTACCCATCCATCCACCCACCCATTCATCAATCCACCTATCCACCCATCCACCCATCCACCCATCCTCCCGTCCATCCATCCATCTACCTACCCATCAATCCATCCACCCATCCACCCATCCACCCATCCACCCATCCACCTAAGCACCCATCCATTCACTCGTCCACCCATCTCATCATTGGTCATCATAATGTGTAGGTGTCGTTGTGAGACTCTCTTGTCTCAACGACCTGTGGATCACCGGGAGGCTAGGTTTGGTTGTATTACGTCACTGAAGGACTCTCTTGGGTCAGTCGTGGGCTGATATTATATTATCCTATCTTCTCTCTCTCTGTCTCTGTCCTGCTCGCTCTTTATCTCTCTCCTGTTCCTTCTCTCTCTCTCTCTCTCTCTCTCTCTCTCTCTCTCTCTCTCTCTCCTGCCCCCCTCTCTCTCTCTCTCTCTCTCCCCTGCCCCCCTCTCT
>NW_004797590.1:549310-551502 GCF_000002075.1 Aplysia californica | reverse complement strand
AGATAGATAGATAGATAGATAGATAGATAGATAGATAGATAGATAGATAGATAGACACTGGATCTGAACGTTGTCTTTAGAACTTAAAAAAAGGAACCCGTTTACCTTCACACACAAATCTGCCACTCCCTATTTAGTGTTCAAATCCATCTCGTTACAGATTAGACCTTAACAAATGTATTGCATCGTGGTGATTTCAGGCGCTCGTCACAGATCAAAGAAATCGACTTTTTCAGCCTGTTAAGCATTTTTAAAAAATCAAACTTATGTTTTGGCTTAACACCTTTTATAATATCTTTTTTAAAACTAGATTTTTATTCAAGTTAATTATCATTTTTTTCTCCAAAAGCGAGACAAATAAACACGCTTTAAGATGATATCATATCAATAACTCTATGGTATGAGTCTTGAACATCTAGCTATCACTAGCAAAATTGAGGGCAAGCGTGGCAGGGGGGTAGGCCCAGAACAACATACTTAGGGAACCTAAACAAATGGGTAACAGGGAAAGATCAGGGAAACGTAGCTTTTTTTTTTTAGAGCATCCGAGCAAAGGAATGAATGGAAAACCATGATCGCCGATGTCTGTCGGAGATCTGGCCCTGGATGATGATGATGATGATGATGATGATGATGATGATGATGATGATGCCAAACAAAAATTGACGAGCGCCTGATTCCACAGCGTCGTGACCCAGATGAACGTTTTCGCCACGGGCTTTTCTGAATTTCCGTTTCTATAATTAGATCTCTTTTGAGATACCGGAAGTTGACTAGGGGAGACTACCTGACAGTAGAGTGTCAATCAATACTAAATCTGGCGTTAATTTCCTGACTTCAAGAGAATATCAGACTAGTGCGGCTGTACCGTGTAATTGTAAGAGTTTTACGCTTCAATCTACACAGATTAGACAAGGATTAAGGGAGTGGGCTGCTTTAGCTAGGCTTATGATATTAATAATAATGATAAATAGAATGTGGATGGTTGGCGGGTGCTCTGGTGTGGTTTGCTTCTTCTTTCCTATCAAGCATCTATCGTCCTTATCTCCCCTTCTTCTTTTTATGTTTGTTACTCTCTTGTAACACCTCTAATCTTCTGGCGCTCATATGACCTTATGCAGTTACGAGCGCCGTAAAACCTCTACTAAAACTGAAAGTGTAAATAGAATTGTATTGTATAGTGCAGATTCCGCTCAATGGCAAGCTCTATGTGTTTTACATACCGTTTGTATTTCGTAAATTCCGGCTCGACAGCAAGCTCTATGTGGTTTACAATCGGTATTGTTAGTCCAGCAGACCTGATAGCATTCTATCTAGAACAATTTCAACTTCCTGGGAGGGAAGCATACAGTGCAAGCTGCCATTCTACAGACACTAAAACACTAACCTACTGACAAGCAAGATCTTTCGCTGTTTGTACTTTGTATTGATCAGTCTTTCAGCATCACAGAGCGCGTGCAGTTCGGATGTGTACTCTGTGTAAACTGTTTGAAGGCAGTCCTGTTATTCTTTATAATGTCATGCTCAAACTGTGCCGGAACAACACTGGGGGAACTGCTGCTTTTTCTTTCTTTATCCTTACTATCGTCATTTTGTCTCTACGTCTTTTGTATGTCGTTTGTCACTCTCTTGTCGCCTTGATAGTTGAAGCAGACGTTGTGCTGTTGAGGCTCTAAAGGTGAGCAAAGTAAGTCTGATTCTCCGTTTCGACTTCTCTGTTGACACCCACCTCTTGGCGCTCCTATGACTTTATGCAATTGCGAGCGCCGTAAAACCTCTACTACAACCAAAATAAAATTGTTGATTGGGGGTGTGAAAAAATCCAGTGGGTGGTTCTAGTGCACCATTTGTAAGTCCTACTTCTTTTCTTTCCCTCCGTTGTGGGTGGTTGGCGGGTGCTCTGCTGAAGTTTGCTCCTTCTTTCCTGTCCAACATCTATCGAACTTCTCTCCACTCTTTCTTTTTTATGTTTGTTACTCTCTTGTAATACCTCTAATCTTCGGCAATTATATGACCTTATTCTGTTGCAAGTGCCGTTAAACTCTTACTAAAACAAATTTCCCTCCGTTGTTACTGTCTTACGGCCTTGCTTTTAAGCTTCATTTTGTGACTGTTACAGTGTAGATGTGTATGTGTGTGTGTGTGTGTGTGTGTGTGTGTGTGTGTGTGTGTGTGTGTGTGTGTGTGTAGAG
>NW_004797590.1:546738-547919 GCF_000002075.1 Aplysia californica | reverse complement strand
AAGAGAGAGAGAGAGAGAGAGAGAGAGAGAGAAATATAAATATATATGAAGAGAAAGAAGGAGACTCGTTTAATGAATGTTTATGGAGCGGATGTGTTTCACTAGTTTCAGCACGCAATACAATTTTTTCATGTTCAGTCTTTACTTATTGTGTGCGTGCCAAGAAGGTTACAGTAAGCTCCTCGGTGCGTGTACGTAAGTTCAGCTGACAGTGTAAATGACCTAGAAAAGTTTCTTCTTGAAAAACTGAATACGTAATATCATTGTCATTTATATTGTCAGTGTCATTTTTATTGTTATTGTCATTGTCATTGTCATTGTCGTTGTTATTGTCATTGTTATTGTTATTGTCATTGTCATTGTCATTTTCATTGTTATTGTTATTGTCATTGTCATTTTCATTGTTATTGTTATTGTCATTGTCATTTTTATTGTCGTTGTTATTGTCATAAACAATAATAACAAAGGGTGGGGTGGAGGGGGGGGGGGGGTTGCACTTCACAGTGGGTGGTTGGCGGGTGCTCTGGTGTGGTTTGCTTCTTCTTTCCTATCAAACATCTATCGTCTTTTTATCTCCCCTTCTTCTTTTTATGTTTGTTACTCTCTTGTAACACGTCTAATCTTCTGGCGCTCATATGATGACCTTATGCAGTTGCGAGCGCCGTAAAACCTCCACTAAAACTAAAACGCCAGGGTAAATGGCCTAGACACATTTCTCCTTAAAAAATGAATACGTATTGCTATTGTCATTGTCGTTGTCATTATCTTTGTCATTGTCATTGCTATTGTTATTCTAATTGTCATTGTTGTTGTCAATGTTATTGTCATTGTCATTATCAATGTTTTTGTTATTGTTAGTGTTATTGCAATTGTTATATATAACAAAGGGTGTTTTTTTTTTACATTTCAAAATGCTACTTCAGTGTTTCGCGTCCTTGTGCGTTTCATTTGAATATAATTTTTCACGAGCTCAGCTTTTAAATTATGTCCTTTCAGTGGTGAGCTGAATATTGAAAACAAACACTTGTCTTTGAAACAGAACACCTCCGGCAGTCTATTGTGATACCCCTTTGTCTCTTTCTATGTCTCTATGTCTCTGTCTCTTTCTGTCTCTCTCCTTCTCTCTCTCTCTCTCTCTCTCTCTCTCTCTCTCTTTCTGTCTCTCTTTCTGTGTGTGTGTG
>NW_004797590.1:543987-545431 GCF_000002075.1 Aplysia californica | reverse complement strand
CACAGAGACACTTACACATCCTACCTTCACCTTTGACTCTATTATACAGAATAACAAATGAAGTGACCTTCTTTAAACTATAAGAAAGAAATCAGCCATGCCTTTGTGAAAACCTCTATCTAAATTCTACGCTCGACGTACTGTTAGCGGTTCCAGCCGTGGCGTCAATGGGCCGGTTTCATCAACAGACTACCAAATACCGGGGCTTTTCGATTTTTAGGCAACGGAACTTCATCGACGCTTCGAAGCGAGAAACGATTATTCGTGCTATTCGAATACCTTTGCGAATACTGTTGCTGTTGTTGTTTGTTGTTATTGTTGTTGTTGTTGTTATTGTTATTGTCCTTATTGTTGTTGCTGTTTTTGTTGTTATTGTTGTTGTTGTTATTGTTGTTGATGTTGTTGTTATTGTTATTGTTGTTGTTGTTATTGTTGTTGATGTTGTTGTTGTTGTTGTTGTTGTTGTTGTTGTTGTTGTTGTTGTTGTTGTTGTTGTTGTTGTAGTTGTTCTTTCCTTATAAGTCCTTCAGCTACATTTCATTTGCTTTTCAATCTTCACTATTCACAACGATATTCATTTCTCATTCTGTATCGTAATCATCAAGTACAAAATATTTATGTTATAACACCAAGGAGTATATATATAATAATAATAATAATAACAATAATAATAATAAGGCTCTTACTTTTACTCCGAGCTGAAAAAAAATTATTGAAAATCCATTGTCCGTTAAAATCACACAGTGGCTATTCGAATGATTCTGCAACGGTTCGAATAGCTGTTACTATTGGAAAAATTCGTGAATATTGAGTATAAAATCGAATGCTCACAGCTCTGCGAGATTCCAGCGTTATATTTGCTGTGATGAATGTTTAATGCTCTGACAAGTTCCCTTTCAAAGCGTACAACCCCATGACTAGGCGTTTGGTTTGAAAACAAATAATTTCTTGTCTTGGTGCATGTTTATCCCTCTTTGTTTCTTTGTTGCTTTGACTCCTTTTGTTTTATCTTATTGTTCTGTCGGTCTGTCTGTGTGTGTGTCTGTCTGTTTGTGTGTCTGTCTGTCTG
Source organism: Aplysia californica (assembly GCF_000002075.1). NCBI lineage: Eukaryota > Metazoa > Mollusca > Gastropoda > Aplysiida > Aplysiidae > Aplysia > Aplysia californica. Next base: position 544,362 of record NW_004797590.1, on the reverse strand, counting down.
AGCGTCTGTCTGTTTGTCTGTTTGTCTATCCTGCTGTCTGTCTGTCTTTTTGTGTGTCTGTCTGTCTGTCTGTCTGTCTGTCTGCCTGTCTGTCTCTAAATGTAATTTCTGTGGTTGTTTTTTTCTTTCTTCTGTCAATGTGTCTTTGTTTTAACGCTATCATTCTGTTCTAGAAACATAATAATAATTTATTTTTTTTACTGTAAGTGTTTTGTGCTAGCAGCATTTGCTGAAAAATAATTAGTATGTACATGTTGTGTTGTGTTTGAGTGTACATGGGAGAATGAATGTCTAGTGAAAATATGATAGTATGCATCTCTTTCTCTCTCTCTCTCTCTCTCTCTCTCTCTCTCTCTCTCTCTCTCTCTCTCTCTC
>NW_004797590.1:542297-543396 GCF_000002075.1 Aplysia californica | reverse complement strand
AAATTCCTGTTAAAAGGTTATTATAATGCTTCTTGTTGCTTTTTAATTCCTTCAAAACATCGTGCGTGTGTTCAAACCTTTTTGGGATGAGCAGAACGCACGTGTCCAATGAATTAAAATGAGCTACTCTATGTCCAGAAAGGAGCTTATTATCGTGTTCATAAAACACCGATCGTGGGTGGTTGGGGGAGGCTCCTGTGTGGTTTGTTTATTCTTCTTTCCTATCAAACATCTATCGTCCTGATTCTCTCCTCCTTCCTTTTTTTGTGTTTGTTACTCGCTTGTAGCAGTTTCTAACCTTCGGCACTTATAATATGGCCTTATTGTGTTGAAAGTGCCGTAAAAGTCATACTAAAACTAAAACACTAATCGGATGCTGAGCTCGGAGCACAGCGTGACTCGTAGGCTACTCATCGCTACTTTAGAACTACAAAGTTCTATCTGACATTTCTAGCTAGCCGCTCTATGTTACAACGACCATGAGGTCAGGAACCAAATGTTCTATATTGTTCTGCTCTATCAAAATCGTGAAATTATTCGGAGATGTTATCGATATAATATTGTGGGTGGCTGGCGGGTGCTCTGGTGTGTTTTGCTCCTTCTTTCCTATCAAACATCTATCGTCCTGATCTCTCCTCCTTCTTTTTTTATGTTTGTTACTCTCTTGGAAACCTTTGGTCTTTGGCACTTATAATATGACCTTATTGTGTTGCAAGTGCCGTAAAACGCTTACTAAAACAAAAGCACGATATAATATTCAAAGAATTGCTATAGAAAACGCTTAACCATGCTCTGAAACTCAACATTTATTTATTTTAAACGTCAAATTGCTCACAAAACTAGGTACTGGGCAGATAGAACCTTGTTGTGATTCTCGAGTAGCGAATAGCCGCCATTACTCTCGGCCGAGAGCTTGTTCCCAGGGGGATATAATGCTGGCTAGAGTTGTGTCGGTCAATGGAGTTACTCGCCCTTGCCGCTGTCATGTAGGGACATGGCGGGATTATGATGGTTATAGCAGGCTGATCCAAGGGGGGTGAATCGAGATTACGAGCTGAATGGCACGGTCAGAGGGGAAAAGGGGAGGGGGGAGGGCGAT
>NW_004797590.1:540521-541659 GCF_000002075.1 Aplysia californica | reverse complement strand
CGTTTACAAAAGAGAAAGAAAAAGAAAAAAAAACTGATTGAGATCTTGTAAAAATCGGACCACCTAAAATCCGTCAGTATAGAATGAAGTGCTGGACATAACTGTGCGACATCATGGCGAATTCAGGCGCTCGTCAAAATACTGAAATAGAAGAAACCGACATTTTCCCTCTCGTTGGACATTTTTTATTCTTATCATTTTATGTGGGGGGTTTGAGTTTGGTTTTTGTTGGATTTTCTTTTCATTTAAAACTCAGTTTTGTGTGGATTTTAAGTTTAAAAGTTTATTAAAGATACCAAATTTTCTTATGACTCTTAATCTTTATAAACGCCATTTCTGTGCTATTTTTTTTCTCTGACACCAGGCTACCTCTACCTCTTTCAATCGCAAATGTATCTATTTCTATTCAATTCAAGATAGATGGGTACTATTTTGTTTATCAAAAGCAAGACAAATAAACAAGCTTTAATTAAGACGATGCCGTCGTGTGGTTTGCTTCTTCTTTCCTATCAAACATCTATCGTCCTGATCTCTCCTCCTTCTTTTTTATATTTGTTACTCTCTTGTAACACCTCTAATCTTTGGCACATATACGACCATATTGTGTTGCAAGTGCCCGTTAAACTCTTACTAAAACTAAGATGATACCTACAAGTCCGTAATGTGTCCAAAAATTAACGAGCGTCGGAGTCTACCGCGTCGTGACTTGACATAATTAATTCGGCGCTGTCAAAAAATGAGTCCTTTATGAGACAGATTGGCCTGCACACTTAGAACGACGAACTTAAGGCTTGACGTTTATGAGAACACCATGATCGTGGAAGGGTCATAATCGTGCTTCTTTTGTGTAAATCTAGTGGCTAGGCGCTTCGCTGTCGCACGCAGGAGACCCGAGTTCGATTCTCAAGTCGGGGGTTGGAATATTTTTGTCGAGTATTTTGGGCTTTCTGCTTGGATGTTATATCTCTGGCACTGGCAGCCCGGGTTGGCCCTGATAGGCAGGGTTGGAAGTCCATCTCCTAAATAATCTAACCATTGTCGATGGAGGTGAAAAAAACACCGATTGAAATAGGAGTGAAAGTAAACATTATTGACTAAAAGTATATTCGATGCAACTATTAAATTTGTTCTCTCTCTC
>NW_004797590.1:538315-539690 GCF_000002075.1 Aplysia californica | reverse complement strand
TGTGTGTGTGTGTGTGTGTGTTAGTGTTGTGAGTGTGTGCGTACGAGTGTATTTGTCTGTTTGCATATGTGTGTATGTATGTATGTTCGAATATACGTGTGTGTAAATGTATGTATGTTTAAATGTGCGTATGTGTGTTTGGTATATGCTTGTTTACATGTGTTTGTGTTTGTTTATGGGTGTTCTCGCTTTTGTGTCCGATCGTGCGTATGTGTGGATATTTGTGTACGTGTGTGCATATAAGGCCTAGCACTAACTGGCTGTTATTGTGTTAATGTACTTCTATTTACCCCAACAAATAGACTAACTACAGACAGACAAACACATAGACACAAACACACAAAGCGAAGTATCGTATCAATAGACCGTAGAACTTTATACTACACAGAGTATAACCCAATTCTTGATATCCTTTGCAAATATTGGCAATGGGTGGTTGGTGGGTGCTCTGGTCGTGTGGTTTGCTGTTTCCTTCCTTTGGAATCAATGTCTTTCATTTTTATCTCTACCCCTTCTTTTTATATTATTATAATACCCTCTTGTAACACTTCTGATCTATAATATTATGATTAATTTGTGTTGCAAGTGCCGTAAGACTCTTACTGAAACTAAAACGTGTCCATGGCAAGAAGCCAGTAGCTCGTATCCAGTCGCTAGTAACATGTAGCATGTAAATAGTAACCAGTAGACAGTTACCAATAGCCAGTAACAAGTAGACAGTAACAAGTAGCATAATGTTACATTATAACATGTAACAAGTAGCCAGTTGACAGCAACAAGTGGCACGTAACAATTATCTATCATTCAGTAACATGTTACTAGATCTAGTGCAGTTGACAGTAACAAGTAGCACTTAACAATCAACCATTATCCAGTTACATGTTGCTAGTGGCTAGTTGACTGTACCAAGTAGCACGTAGCAATAAGCTAGCAACCAGTAACAATTAGCTAGCAGCCAGTGACATGTCGCTAGTAGTCAGTTGCCAGTTGCCAGAAGCTGAGACATGGCGCCCCCTGACGACTGAAAGGGATAAGATGTATAAACCAGTGGTCAATGAGTTTGACCACCACACCATCACAGGGACATCCTGTTTGCTCCGGCTTTTAGTAGACACAAGACTGACCAACTGACCAGGCCCAGAGACTGAGGAATTCTGTACGGGGATCTGTGTCGTGGGACTCTGAGGAAGGTCAAGGGTTAGAGGTCAGCATGATGACCTTTGTGTGGTGTCATTTCTGAGTGAAGGGGTTTTTGAAATGGAGGGGTAGGGGAGGGGGTTTGGAGAGAAAGGAGGGAGAGGGGGAGGGAGAGAGAGAGAGGGGAAGAGAGAGAGAGAGAGAGAGAGAGAGAGAGAGAGAGAGAGAGAGAGAGAGA
>NW_004797590.1:532825-534156 GCF_000002075.1 Aplysia californica | reverse complement strand
TCTCTCTCTCTCTCTCTGATCTCGCTATCAGCCCAATCTCGATTACTTTGTCCTTGTGCTGCTAAGCCCCACAGCACAGCTCAGTGGCTACACGCACGATAAACACAAAGCGGTCACCGTAACATCACAGTTTACAGGCTACCATCTTACCACCTTACCATCAAAGTGGGGCGCAGTCAGGATAAATTGATTAATTTCTATAGACAGCAAAGAACGAATTAGGTGTTTTCAACTGTTGAACTTTTAAAACTTTGAACTACATGTCGCAAATCATTATATAAAAGAATGTATAATAATAATATTATGCATAATATAATATATTATTGTGTAAATACATGTGTATATATATAATAATAATAATAATGCATATTTGGTTATTTTCGTGTCTTGCACAAGGCCACGACCCAGTGATCACCCACCTAAACTCCGTTCATGTCACCGACACGTTGTCATGCTTGACATTGTTTTGTGAATCTGAACTCTTACTAATCACTCGGATACCGGCGCCTTTTATGGTGGAGAGCGAAGGTTACGGGTCAGAGGTTAAAGATGGGGTGGGCAGCGGGTGTTCTGGTGGGGTTTGCTCTTTCTTTCCTATACAACATACATGTACATCGATTTCATCTCCCGTCTCTCCTTTTTGTGTGTGTTACTTTCTTGTAACGTCTCTAGTTTTCGGCACTTATAATTATGACCTTATTGTGTTGCAAGTGCCACAAAACACTTCCTAAAACAAAACAAAACAAAACAAGAAAGCAGGTTTAAGACAGATGTATATTTTTATTATTTGAGTGGGAGGGGGGGGGTAGCAGAAGGGGTATTTTGTATGGGTGGGCGGATAAGGAAAGAGGGGGAGGGTGGAGAGGCTGGAGAGGCTGGAGAGAGGTTGTGTTGTCCCTCTTATCTCTCTTTCTCAGCGTCTCTTTCAGTCTCTCTCTTTCTCAGCGTCTCTTTCAGTCTCTCTCTTTCTCTCTCTGTGTATGTGTGTGTGTGTGTTTGTGTGTGTGTATGTGTGTCTATGTGTATGTATATGTAATGTGTGTATGTATGTGTATGTTTGTATGTGTATAATATGTAGGTGTAGGGTAGATGCAGGGTGGATGGGGGTGGGGGAGGGGGTTGGAGATCACACCAGGACCTAGAGCAATTGATAGTCTCCCTTGATCGCATCTGAGAAGGTCACCCGATACGCTGCTCTTGGCAAGGACAGCGGGCACGGACAGATATACAGATAGGATGACATAAAGATAGAGAGATACGGTGATGTAAAGGAATAAAGAGAGGAGAGAGAGAGAAAGAGAGAGAGAGTGTGTGTCTGTGTGTGTGTGTGT
>NW_004797590.1:529181-530303 GCF_000002075.1 Aplysia californica | reverse complement strand
GAGGGGGGAAGGGAGGGGAAGGAGAGGGGAAGGGAGGGGAGCGCTGGTTTGTCACCAGTGTGAGCTTGATGACCATGCGTCCCGGCTATATATATATAACACAATATAATATATAAAATATACTCACAACCACAACCTCCAATGCCGCTGCTGCGCTGAGGCGAGCTCTTTGGATGTGTGTCCATTTCCGATTTGGATATTATAATATAATATGTGAATGGAGTTTGTTTGTGTTCTGATACTGGAAACCACGTGGATACCGCGCTGCACACATGAGTAACTGATCACATGTTCACGACCAAAAAAAAAAAAGCAGAAACATACAAAGAAACCTCCAAAAAACAAACAAAAATAAAAAAAATGAAAAACATATAAAAATCAAACAAAATTGTATTGATGGAAACATTAAAAAACACCTACATTTAAATTGTAGGCCTGTAAAAGTGAAATGAAATACAACAAAAAATGAAGAATGAAATACCGTGGAATAAAGCGGAAGAAAATAAAACATTTCAAAATAAGATTTTAAATAACTTTTTAAATAAATATAATAAAGCAATGTGAAATTAAATATAATTATAAACTAGCCTGCGTACCCGTTCTATGAACGGGAAAATAATGTTTTCTCGACGAAAATAAATGTTGCGATGGTCCAAAGATAATTTGGAGAATGAGGCTTCTTGAAAGTCACCATATAAGTGAATAATATGCTTGTTTGTCTTGAGGTAAGATAAGTTAAAATAGAATAAAATAAGTCAAAATGAAACTAAATAAAACAAAATAATTAAAATGGAATGAAATATAACAAGAAATGAAATAATGACGTATGTATCGTAGTACATCGTTTTATTTAGGGGGAGGGTCATTAAAAATTGTAATAAATCACTGCCTTTCCTCAGAGTTTTACTGTATTAATACCGTAAACTCTCTGATCTTACGTTAAGACTTAGATAGTACTGCTTCTAAAATCCTAGTCAATGACAATACTTCCAATTTTTAAAACAGAAACACACACAAACGCACACACACACACACACACACAAACACACACACACACACACCTACACACACACACACATACACACACACACACACACACTTTTTAAAACAGAAACACACACA
>NW_004797590.1:527299-528695 GCF_000002075.1 Aplysia californica | reverse complement strand
CTGTGTGTGTGTGTGTGTGTGCGTCACAATGTGTGTGTATGTGCGTGTGAGTGTGTGCTAGTGTGTAAGTGTATGTGTGTATGCGTTTGTGTGTGTCCGGAGGGGGGGGGTGGAGGATTTTTAAATGATTGTACGTTCATCTTTGGTGTAGCTATAAGCCACTTCGCCAACACACTGAGGAGACCTGCGTTCAATCCCCTATGGGTAGAATGTTTTTTTTTAATGAAGTATGTCGGTCTTTCTGCTGGGGCATTGTATCTGATCGGGTTGGCTTTGTCAAGCAGGATTGAAGCCCGCCTCCTAAATGATTCAAAGTGTATCCACAGGGGGCGTTAAAACACTTTCTTTAGATTAGATTAGAATGTGAGCGTATATCGGTTTAGGATTTTTTGGTCACCTCACTAATCTTACCTAATTATTTTATTGACCCTAACGTGCAACAACAACAACAACAACAACAATAACACTAACAACAACAACACTAGCAACAAAGCCACCATCAACAACAACAACAACAACGACAGCAACAACAACACTACCAACAACAACAACAACAACAACAACAACAACACCGCACCATCAACAACAACAACTAAATCAACCACAACAACAACTCCTACAAAATAAGCACGTGCTCTTGGATATATGACACACAGTGAACACTTATGAGGGGTCTCTCGTGGCCTAGAGGTTAAGGTGTTCGCCTCTCATTCAAAGGTCGTGGGATCGAATCCGGGTAGCGACCGAAACATTTTCTTCTCTAAAATTGTCTCCTTTCACATCCTTTCCTGCTCTCTAGCAATGTTCTGTCGCCTGCTTTCGTCTCCATTTTCTGCCCCCTCCCCCTCACCTCCTTTGCCCCGACCTTGCGCACGTTAAAGAAAGATCCCTTGGTGGTCTAAAATCGATAAGAGTAGGCTTCAGCCGCCATCTGAGCAAAATTCAGAATTTCTTACCCACTGAAAATGTTAAATTTGTCCTCCGAGCGCGCTCATGTGACTTTATTATGCAGTTGCGAGCGCCGTAAAACACTTACAAAAAAAGAAGAAAAAAAAAGAACATCTTTTGAGACAATTCATTTTCAACACGAAGTTTCAGGAGATAAAACGACTGAGCTCAAACTCAAGAGAAAAAAAAGTAATTAAAATTCATACTTTATTCAACAAGGATCTCGAACTTCGATAACGGACAAAAAAAATTAATCTCAAGGGTCTAAAGTGTTATTGCTTTGAGTTTGGGAAGCCGCTTTATCTATACATCTGCGTGTCAGACTGTTATTATGTTATGTTCCTCTATCTGTGTGTCTGTCTGAGTGTGTGTGTGTCGGTGTGTGTGTGCGTGTGTGTGTGTGTTTGTCTTTCTGTCTGTGTGTCTGTCTGCCTGTCTTTCTGTCTGT
>NW_004797590.1:524944-526425 GCF_000002075.1 Aplysia californica | reverse complement strand
AACAACCCCAAACGAAAATAGGAAAAAAGAAAAGAAAAAGATATAGAAAAAAGAAAAAGAAAATAATTTATAAAACAAAAAGGTTTATTTCAACAATGGGAATTTGACTTGCTGTGACAATGTCTTGTGTTGGAATTAATTATAATTCAATACCCCTCGACGCCATAGAGGTACAAGAGGACGGATAAAGTAAGATAAAGTAAGATAAAGTAAGATAAAGTAAGATAAAGTAAGATAAAGGAAGTGTTATTATTCAATCTGAGGACGCCATTTAGGAAGGGAATGTAAAAATTATTACATTTAATTAAAAATATGTTGAAACAATATTTTATAAATTCAACTAGATCTAGCTGTATCGCTTCTTCTTGTCGCTATCTCGTACAAAATCTGGAGACAGGCTGGGTTTGGTAAGGGGAAGCCGACTAAATTGTCTTGATGTGAGTGTAAAAATAGTCACATAACCAAAAAAACAAGCAAACAAACAAAAATATGTTGAAACAATTTGAATTCAACTGACTGTGGCATGTTATTATTTTGGCTATCCCTTACAAAATCTGGAGACAGGCTGGGTTTGGTAAGGGGAAACCGAATAAATTGTGTGTATCTATGTGAGTGTAAAAATAACTACTTCTTTTTAAAAATATAGAGATTTACTTATTTAAAAGCAATATAAAATTCAACTAGCTGTGACGAGTCTTCTTCTGGCTCTATCCGTTACGAAATCTGACGACAGGCTGGGTTTGGTATAGGGAAACCGACTAAATTGTGTCGATGTGAGTGTAAAAATAGTTTTATAACAAAAAAAAAACCCTAGGTAAACAAAAAAAATATGTTGAAACAATTTGAATTCAACTGGCTATGGCATGTCTTATTTTGGCTATCTCTTACAAAATCTGGAGACAGGCTGGGTTTAGTAAGGGGAAGCCGACTAAATTGTGTCTATCTATGTGAATGCAAAAATAATTACATAACAACAACAAAAAGTAAACAAACAAAAATAACGTTTTGAAACAATTTTGATTCAACTGGCTATGGCATGTCTTATTTTGGCTATCCCTTACAAAATCTGGAGAAGGGCCCCATTTGGTAAGGGGAATCCGACTAAGTTAATGTGACTGTAAAAATAGATTTATAACAAACCAAACAAACAAAAACCCAGGTAAACAAAAAAAATATGTTGGAACAATTTGAATTCTGCTAGCTATGGCATGTCTAATTTTGGCTATACGTTACAAAATCTGGAGACGGGCCCCATTTGCTAAGGGGAAACCGAGTAAATTGTGTCAATCTATGTGAGTGTAAAAAATGATAACTACAGCTTTTTTTTAAAATAGAGATTTACTTGTTTAAAAACAATATAAAATTCAACTAGTTGTGAGGGTCTTCTTGTGGCTCTATCCATTATGAAATCTGACGACTGAAAAAAAACACATTTGTTTAAAAGCAATAATATAAAATATAAAATTCAACTAGCTGCGACG
>NW_004797590.1:522665-523682 GCF_000002075.1 Aplysia californica | reverse complement strand
ACCCCTCTAGGGCGGTGCTTCTGACTGAAGTGTCTTTGGCCATTCCCAAAGCGAAATTAAATAATACGTTCTTATGCACAGTAGAATTGTAAATTGTAAATGGGCTGATTCATCAATGTCATGCTCACAACTGTGCTTGAACTGCAACAACGAACTGCTGCTTCTTCTTTCCTAATCCTTACTATCGTCATTTTTCCTCTACTTCTATTGTATGTTTGCCACACTCTTGTGACCCGCTATTTCTGGGATGCCTTGATAGTGGAAGCAGACTTTGTTCTGTTGAGGCTCCTAGACAGGTGAGACTGGCGCATGGGGTAGTGTATATTGTCGCCCAGCAGATCAGCCGTTTTAAGTCCAAAAAGCAAAATATTTTACAGGAGAGAGGAGAATATAAGTGAGGCAGCGTGGTGGAATCAGGCTCTCGCTGGTCAAAATAATCAAAGTGAAGCAACTGGCATTTTTCCGCAGGTTTGTGAATTTTTATTAAATTTTTGTTTTTTGGCTCAACACCTTTCATGCCCATTAAAGAATTCATTCCCATGAGGATTTTTCTTAAAAACGTTTTTGAAAGGCACAAAAAAATGTAAATTTTCAGTTACAACGGACTCTTATGCTGAGGAAATAACAAATATTTGGCGGCCATTTTCTCATTTATTTTACCTCTAAAAACAGGTGATCCCCACCTCGTTCATTCGCAAATATCTTGACTTGTATTCAAGATAAATATATTTTTTTACATCCAAATAAAGACAAGTGAACACATAATTTAAGAAGTTACCAATAACTCAACATGCCCAAAAATTGACGAGAGCCTGATTCCACCACACTGCCTCACATATTTCATTCTTTTAAACAATTTATTAATATTGTACCTTATTTATAATTAATATGACTTTTAAAATGTATGCTTTTGTTTTTATTATTGCTTTGTTTGTTTTGTATTGTTGTTTTGGGTTGTTTTGTTTTGTTGTTGTTTTTTAGAATACTGATGTTTACAAAGTATTTCTCGAGCGTATT
>NW_004797590.1:517732-519329 GCF_000002075.1 Aplysia californica | reverse complement strand
CCACCCCACCGTCCCCACCCCCACCCACTCCCTCCTCACACTTTCTGGCGAAATGAGCAACCAAAGAGAAACGCCCACGACTATCAGCACACCGAGACAGACAACAGATGGGAGCAGGTTATCACAAGAGGTGGGCAAAATCCGGATAATCTATAAAAGGATAACCGGATAATTCTCAATGAAACATTATCCGAATTCAGACTCTTTAACTCTCTTGCCTGACCCGTTTGCCGAAGTGGGTGCACCCATGTGTTGAAGTATTGCTAACCCGTTTGTTAAAGTGGTTCTAACCCTTTTGCCGAAGCGGTTCATGCCATAATATTTGCCGAAGAGGTGCATTAACATGTTATCCGGATTTTTGCTAAAGCGACTCCTTGCACAGCCCTAGTTATTACATGCATATGTGAGGCTGCGTGGTGAAATCAGGCGCTCGTCAAAAACACTAAAATCAAAGAAGTTATAGCATTTGTCTGACCGTTGGGCATTTTTTTTTTCTATTTTTAAAAAAAAAATTTTGGCTAAACACATTTTATGTCCATTCAAAAACACATATTTTTGGGGGTGAATTTTGTTGAAAAACATTGATTAAAGCCACAAAAAAAAAACCGTAAATCTTCAGTTTCCAAGGACTCATAAGCCATGGAAGTTACTGAACTTTAGCGGCCATTTTCTCGCGAATTTTACCTCTGAAACCAGGCTACCCTAAACTCCTCCAATTGCAAATATTTCTACCTCTTTTCAACATTGAGAGGTTTTGTTTTCGTAGATGGCAATGTAAATGAATACGCTTTGATTAAGATGATGATACCAATAACTCCTTATGCCCAAAAGTCAAAAGCTGACGAGCGCCTGATTCCGCCGCGTCGTGACATATAATATTGCACTGTACTGCAGGGACTCTTCAGCAATAATATACATAATATATTATTGAAATAAGTGAGACAGCGTGGTGGAATCAGGCTCTCGTCAAAATAATCAAAGTGAAGCAACTGGCAATTGTTCCTCAGGTTTGTGAATTTTTATCGAATTTTTGGTTTTTGGCTCAACACCTTTTATGCCCATTAAAGAACTCATTTCTGTGTGAATTTTCTGAAAAACGTTGATTACAGGCACAACAAATGTAAATTTTCAGTTACCAGGGACTCTTAAGTTAAGGAAATAACTCATCTTTGGCGGCCTTTTTCTGACTAATTTTACCTCTGAAAACGGGTGCCCCCCACCTTTTATTCAAGATAAATGGATATTTTTTTTCATCCCAATACAGACAAATGAACAAGCTTTAAGATGATACCAGTAACTCTACATGTCCAAAAATTGACGAGAGCCTGATTCCACCACGCTGCCTCTCATATAAAAGTACTATCACATAGCAAATATTATTTATATTATTACAAAAGTATAAAAAGTAAAATCCCATAACGTGTGTAATTTTACAGAAGTAAAAATAAAATCTGTAATTTAATCTGTGGATTATGTATAAAAGGTACAGTAATAATTATAATATGTGTAATATTATAGGGGTAGGATCTGGTAAGAGGCATCAGTTCTCTAACAGCTGACTCCCTCACTCTCTCTCTCTCTCTCTCTCTCTCTCTGT
>NW_004797590.1:511995-514495 GCF_000002075.1 Aplysia californica | reverse complement strand
ACATAGAGTATTTTTACTAACGGGCGGCCATATTGGATTCAAAATGGCCGCCATTTGAAATCTACATATGCGAGTATCTCTGGGTCAAATGCTGCTATTGACTTCATTTTGGAGTCTAAATGTATGAGGGGGGGGGGGTTGGGGGGGGGGAAGGAATTTTATGATACCAATTTCACAATCCAATGCACAATCTAATGCACAATTCTAATGCACAAATCTAAATCAAAAGCACACATCTAAAATTGTAATGCACAAATCTATTCCAATGCACAATTCAAGGCACAATCCAATGGCACCAATTTCAACGTAATGTTATCTTTCACTCTCTGTTTTATAAAATGATCTAGGAAAATAATAGATTGAACACTATATTCTGAAAAGAATGATTATAGGAAAGCATGAAAGCATGTTGATTGATTGATTGATTGATTGAGTGTGTGTTTTACGGCACTATCGACTCAATTTTGAAATCATGTTAAATGGGAGTAAAAGTCTTCAGTCTGTAAATGTCGGGGGTACAATTCTGACATTCTACATGATCTAATTTCTTAGGCTAGGTATATACTGACATTCTTCAATGGTCTGGTATCTGAGGCCAGATAGATATCGGTACTGAAGATGCATGTACATAAACAGTGCCATGTTAACAAGTTCAGCACTGCCACAAGTACATGTATGTTGTGGACTCATCGTCCTGTGCAGTCCCTTTCACACACTCAGATGGCAGTCTTCTTGCATTTACACAGCCTCACACACCATAAATGGCACTTGCAAGAAGCCAGCTCAATGCAGCTGTGAGCTGCCTCGAATAGCCTGGTCCAGTATGGTGTGTACTGTCCTCCAATCATTGACCAACCATAGTTTTGTTTTGTGGAGGGAGCTCTGGTGCTGGCAAAAGTATCCGACCCCACACATTTCCACCTCATTACACTACCCTCTTGACATGTACCTCTAAAGCTGCCTTCGTTAGAGGTATCAGCTGCACATCGTTCTTCCTTGCGAAGAATTTCCTCCTGGCGGTGTCAATGTCCGTGCATTTGCTAGTTCGATCATACAACAGGATCACGAACCTCTTGATGATGGACATTGCATCGTTTGGTATGTCACGTGGTGCAGAGGACACCAGCAGCAGCGCCTCAGTCAGTTCTGGCAGTACCGTCCAGACTGCCCACGCAGTCTTCTTGCCTTATGGGAAGAAGATCTTAGGAGCATACCCTTCAAATGTCTTTAATTTAATGCAGCCAATCTGGGCGATGGCTGCTCCCTCAAAAACTATACAGCTAGTGACAGGAGTCTCTGTCTTGGCGTCGAAGATTTCTTCAAAGCCTGTGATGAGATCATTCTTAGTACAAGTGAAGAGGTTTCCACCAGCAGACAGTTGAGGAGGAAATGCCTGGTTCTTGTGACGAAAGAACTCCTCAAGGTTTCCACCCCTCGTCTGCCAGCCAATGTACAGGCGTGCAACGAGTTCACGGTAAATTTTGACAGAGGCGAACTGTTCCAAACATTTACTCTTGTTTCTTGGAGTGGAAGTGCTGAATACCTTCAGCTTTGTCACGAGGAATGGGGTCGTCCACTGCCTTTGTTCTGTCCAACAGACACTCTCTGGTGAAAGCCTCGGGCTGCTCTTGTCCAATCCTCTTGGCTTTCATCACAGTCTCCATGGCACAATGACCTGCGATGTCATATGTGTCCAGTATGCTTCGATCCTGACTCTCCTCTTCGAATGGGTTGCCCATCTCCTCTATGACACCGACGAGACAGCGAACATCTTTCACAAATGAGGCATGTGCACTTGACGTCTGATCATGATGACGTGTGTCTGCTGTTTGCTGTCTCCAGTATTGGTTCCCGTCCTGGAATTCTTAGATCACCCTAGCAATTTCTGGTCTTGAAACCATCCAGCGACGAAGGGCACTAGGATTGTCATTTAGCCCAACCGCGCCACCGTTTCCTTTGATGCAGGCATTTTTCTGCTCATGTGCCTGGTCAATCGGGATTAAATAAAACATCCTCTGTGTTTTCTCAACTGTGAAATGGCCTTCACTGAATTTCTTTGCTACGTCTGGGTGTTTGGTAGTGCGTTCAGCGATGTTCTTCAGGTGCACTGGTATCCACCTAGCATAGTGGGTATGATCTAGTGCGTGGAACACGGTGACCAGCTCTGTCAGAGCATCGAGGTACATCATCAATGATTCCTGCCTGAGAGAACGCACATACACTAGAACCAACAGTTCTTGTTGCAGCACAGCTGCTCAGTAGCAAAATTTGGAGATGTTGTCTCGTCTCTGGCGACACCAGTTTTCAAACGCGGGAATTTCCTCTGTATCCTTGGTTTCTTCCAGACAGTAGTGGTAGTAGGCATGGTGTTGCAGGACGTACACTGCTGCTGCAGTTACTTGAAGTGCTCTTCTTGTGCGCAAGACATGAGATGCTCGCAGGAATGAGTCTGCTGTCCTTGATGTCGCAATCTCGGCTTGCACAAGTGCTTGGCACCCAA
>NW_004797590.1:496995-506995 GCF_000002075.1 Aplysia californica | reverse complement strand
ATCTATTGTCCTTATCTTCCCTCTTTCTTTTTTTATATTGGTTACCGTCTTGTAAATCCTCTAATCTTCTAGCGCTCATACGACCTTAAGCAGTTGCGAGCGCCGTAAAACCTCTACTAAAACTAAACAGTAACTCAAAACGGTCTAAAATGTTAAGAAGAACTTGACCTTGTAATTCCGAGTATTGATATGTCCAACAGTAGACCAAAAGCGATGACATTGTTATGGCACTTTCAAACAATCGTACTCAAAACAGAAACACAAATATTGTTGTTGTTATTATTTTTTGTTATTGTTATTAATATTTTAATCCCCGACTATTTCGAGATATTCATGCTTGACTGTACATGGAGAATTCTGATCGATGACCTATGCTCCAACATATTATTATCATTATTATTATTATTATCATTATTATCATTATTATCATTATTATCATTATTATCTTTATTACCATTATTATCATTGTTCTCATCACTATCATTATCTTCATTATTATCATTATTATCTTTATTATCATTGTTATCTTTATTATCATTGTTATCATTATTATCTTTATTATCATTATTATCTTTATTATCGTTATTATCATTATCATCATTAACATGGTTCGTTTCTGTCCCCAGCCCGGACTCTCTCTCCGGGCCCGCCATTTTGATGACATGAGATTCCGCCTGAAGAAGACCCTCCAGATCTCGGCGGTCTGCGCATGCGTGCTCCTGTACATCAACTTCTTCCTGGTCTCCAAGTCGACCTTCAGCATCGACCTTGGCCTCGGGGGTCGCCGAGAGGCAGGCGGGGGGCGTAGCCTCGATCACAAAGGGCCCAGGTACCAGCCCATCACTCTGGACTTCAGGATGGTGAGTTCGTGGTGGTTGTGTGTAGTTTTAGTAGGGGTTTTTGCCGAGCTGGCAACTCTGCATAAGGTCATAATATTATTATGAGCGCCAGAAGATTAGAGGTGTTGCAAGAGAGTAACAAACAAAAAAGTGAAGAAGGGGAGATATACAGGACGTCGGGGTTGCACCCCTTTTCTTGGTGGGCAAAGAGGGGGGAGGGAGGGGTGATGATGGATGGAAGATGTCTTTTGGAGAAGTTTTAGAAGCACTAAAGTAAATTATCTCGCACGACATCTCTTTCCTTCTCCCTATTTTTTCATTTGTGAGGCTGCGTGGGGAAATTAGGCGCTCGTCAAAATAACGAAATTAGCATAACCTCTTTTGTATCAAAATAACGAAATCGGCTTAACATCTTTTGTGTCCATAGATAAACACATTTCCATGTGAATTTTACTGGAAAATATTGCAATTAAAGACACAAAATAAGTAATTTTTGTGTTTTCAAAGACTCTTTAGCTATTGAAGCTACACATCAAACTTTGGCCGCCATTTCCTCGCTAATTTCATCGCTGAAACCAGGCGACCTCTTTTCCTTCAATCGAATATATCTTGAGTTCTATTCAAGGTAAATGGATATTTAGTTACAATTGGAAGTAAGAAAAATAAATCAGCTTTCAGGTGATACCTTAGCTCCACTTGCCCAAAAATTGACGAGCGTCTGATTCCACCGCGTCATAACACATTTGTGAGGCAGCGTGGTGGAATCAGGCTCTCGTCAATTTTTGGGCATGTAGAGTTATTGGTATCATCTTAAATGTGTTCACTTGTCTTTATTTGGATGAAACAAATATCCATTTATCTTGAATACAAGTCGAGATGTTTGCGAATGAAGGAGATGGGGGTCACCTGTTTTCAGAGGTAAAATTAGTGAGAAAATGGCCGCCAAAGATTAGTTATTTCCTTAGCTTAAGAGTCCGCGGTAACTAAAAATTTACATTTTTTGCGCCTTTAATCAACATTTTTAAGAAAAACCCACACGGAAATGAGTTCTTTAATGGGCATGAAAGGTGTTGAGCCAAAAAAAACAAAAATTTGATTTAAAAAACACAAACCTGAAGAAAAATGCGAGTTTCTTCACTTTGATTATTTTGACGAGAGCCTGATTCCACCACGCTGTCTCACATTTTCTCTGTAGGCCTACAGTAGAGCGTGCACTGATCTTTTCTCACCCAAGTAGACCTGCACACCTAGCTAACAAATGCACATCTTATTGTTTAATAATTGATAGTAAGAGTTTTACGGCACTTGTAAGACAATAAAGCCATACATGTGCGAGGATCAGATGTGTTACAAGAGAGTAACAAACATTTAAAAAATAAGAAGGGGAGATAAGGACGACAGATGTTTGACAGGAAAGAGGGAGCAAATCACACCAGAGCACGACATCTTAGACAAGAAGTTTTCTTAGATTCCCTTCAGATACAGGAGGAGTAAGTCGGTGGGTGGGTGAGTGGAGGGCGACACCGGTTGGTCCTACTTTTAAAAAATTAATCCCTCTATTGTTTCTATCTATCTGTTTTACTTTCCTCCTAAGCTTAAGTGACCATAATTTTGTCGATGTGCACCTCTTTACTCAAACAAACAAACAAAAGAAACAAACAAACACCCAGGGGATAGTTTTGATTAGACGTTGACCTTGTGTTGCTATATGAGCCTACGTCATTGGGATCGGGACCCTGGTCTTGCGAACTCTATAGTAGACAAATAATAAATGACTGTTGCATTAACTACTAGAGAATCTTTTAGTTCAGTTTTAGTAGATGTTTTACGGCGCTCGCAACTGCATAAGGTCATATGAGCGCCAAGGGGTGGATGTCAACAGAGAAGTCCTTACAGGGAATCAGACTTACTCTGCTCACCTCTCTAGCCTCAACAGCACAAGGTCTGCTTCGACTATCAAAGCACCCCGGAAATAGCGGGTCACAAGAGTGTGACAAACATATAAAAGAAGTAGAGGAAAAATGACGATAGTAAGATTAGGAAAGAAAAAGCAGCAGTTCCCTGTTGTAGTTCAGATACAGTTAAGAGCATGGCATTGTTGGATCAGCCCGTTTACAATTCTACTGTGCATTAGAACGAGAAATGTCCCCTCTTTGGGAATGATCTAAAGACACTCCAGAGGCCCTTGCAGCACAATAAGGTCATAAAAGTGCCGAAAATAGAGCAGAGGTGTTACCGGAGAGCAGCAAACACAAAAAGAAGAAGGAGAGATAAATAAGGACGATAGATGTTTACTAGAGAAAAGAAGGAGCAAACCACACCAGAGCACCCGCCAACCACCCACTTATTTATTGTTGATCTGGGACATTATTTTAATCTATCGTTCTTCTTCGTCATCTTCCTTTGACGCATGAAGAAAAATAATATGGAATTGGTTTGGGACTTTCATTTAGTTTCTCTTCTTATTTTTCTATAAATTGCTTTAAGGGGTGTTAGAAGCTGAAGTATAACAGTTCACCCTTATATGCTTGCATTTTCTTCTCCTGCCATAGTGGTGCGTTTACCTTTGCCATGTGAAAAAATATACATTCATGTATATTATAGCCTAATATTTCAGGTCCTTCGGCTCAAGTAGTTTTTATTTCTGCAATCACAAACAGTTGCCTTTTTTTTTTGCTTATTAAAACACGTTCATTTTTAAATTTTCATGCTAGAGCATTGCTATTGCTTTGTAAGCTTTTTATAAAAACACACAGCTCCACTTTACCACAATAAAAAAAACCCAACAACAAAACCCTCAATAACCTAAGAACAAAATATAACAACATCAATATCTTCATCAACATATACAACAACAGCAACAACAGCAACAATAACAACAACAATCTCGACAACAACAACAACAACAACAACAACAACAACAACAACAACAACAACAGCAACAACAGCAGCAGTAGCAACAACAACAACAACAACAACAAACCAAACATAAAGAAAAGAAAACAAAACCCAACTTTACTATTGGAAGGTCAACCAACTGTCACACTCTATACTTTGCCAGCGTAGTTCTCTTCACGCCTAGGTCCAGAAATTTTCGAGAGGGGGGGGGGGGGGGGGAGGCACGGCTTAGGGAAGATTTCCATCGTGCTCATAAAACTCAAGAATCTTTAACGAATAGAAATAATAGTATAATTATTTTTTCATGGGATTTAACTTTGATATGCAAAGTAATTACATAAATGAAAGAATCGTTGACCAATACAACTAGTGTCTCAACTAAGGGAGTCTTGATCTTAAAATGCAAAGAATCTAGCTAAGTGTAGAGAAATAATCTTAGACAAATAGAAATAATTTCCAGTTCTCTTTACTCGTTTGTCCGGGAAGTTTCGAGTCATGTTTATTGTTTTGTTTTGATTTTGCTCTATTCACCTCCGAAAACAGGATTTCTATCTTACAAATAGAAATCACGAATCTCAGACCAATAGATATATAGATCTAGTATCTCAACTACGGGATCTTAGCCTAGATCTAGTTCTGAATAAAAAGATTCTAGGAGAAGTGAAAGAATCTTTGACCAATAGAATTTATTTTTTTTTATCACAGGATCCAAAATATGAAATGCAAAGTCACTGAATCGGGGTGGGGGGGGGGTGCTGGTTGGGTTTTTAAAATATTTATTTTTTTTAAGGAAAAAAAAAAGGGAGGGGGGTCAAAATTTCCTTTCGATGGGCATACATATTTAATGAAGAAAAAAAACTACCCAGATTTTTAATGTCGTAATTTCTACGTTCGGTCCAGATGTAGATAAACGGGTCCTCATGGTTTCCAACACTTCTGTCGTTTGAAGATGAAATAATGTTGTTGTTTTTTTAGTAGAGGTTTTTTATGGTGCTCGAAACGGCATAATTAAGGTCAAATGAGCGCCAAGGGGTGGATGTCAACAGAGAATTCCTTACAGGGAATCAGGCTTATTCTGCATACCTCTTTAGCCTGAACAGCACAAAGTCTGCTTCAACTATCAATGCACCCCGGAAATAGCGAGTCCCAAGAGTGTGACAAACATACAAAAGAAGTAGAGGAAAATTACGATTAGGAACGAAAAAGCAGCAGTTCCCCGTTGCAGTTCAGGCATAGTTATGAGCATGGCATTGATGAATCAGCCCGTTTACAATTCTACTGTACATAAGAACATGTTAATGTCCCCCCTTCCTCTGGGAATGGCCTAAAGACACTTCAGTCCGTAGAACCGCACCGGAGGGTATTCTGTTGTTTGAAGATGAAGTGCTTTCAAGCAGATCGTCGGCTGACAGTTTAACTCTTCCATGAGGGAAAATAATTGTTTCCTTCTTTTTTTATGTACCTAAATTAACATGATTTATGTTTTTCTGCTTCTTTAAAACAAAATTTGGAATATTTAAGAATTTCGGAAAAATATTTCTCGAACGTATTATGCAACTCACACCACTGATTAAGTAAGAAACTGCAAAATTAAATATCAATGAATTCTAATTTGTGGTCGTGGTACATCTGAGCAGTTGGCTGTCGAGATCGAACTTTACTGTCTGGCGAATTGAGAAGTAGGGGGGAGGGGGGTATTGTGTTATGATTAGCTGGGCTTTCAGACAGGCGGAGAGATAGAACATGCCCCGTCTCTGTTAGATCGGATGGACTTGGGACAGTTAATGAACAGCATGTGAACCAACACTGGGCACCCGACGAGATAACGACGAGATAGCACTCCATACAAGCACAATAAATGAAAAACCTCGGCGGTCAGCAGTCTAGTCTGCTGTCGCGCTACCTCAGAATTACAAAAAGTTCTATCTGCTCAGCACCTTGTTTTTGAGAAATTTGACGTAAATTTTGTTGGAGTTTCACAACGTGGTTACGCTTTTTCGAATGCAATTCTTTGAATATCTTGATAGCAACTCCGAATAAATTTGCTTTTTATTTGGTAGGGCAGTAGAACATGACCAACATTGAGTCTATAGTGCCGTAAAACACCTACTCATTCAATTTTTTTTTTAAACAGTAGAAAACATTTGGTTTCGGACATCTTGTGGTCCTATTAAGTAACTCAAAACGTCCAAAAATGTCAGATAGATCTTTATAATTCTAAGGTAGCTTAGCATTGGACGAAAGATAATGACGCGATAAGGGATGTCCTTCTGCACCAAGCTCAATCACGATTGGATAAGGGTGTACTCAAACTCCATTATCCTGGGAGTAATCCGTTATCATGCTGGACTATAGAGTAGTAGATATCCCTGGTTTGAATCCCAGACTGGTTGTATTGATACAAGTCACTGCGAAAAAAGCTGGAGAGCGTATGTCCGATAGTTGAGGAGATATTTGACAATAAGTTGCGAAACATATTTTTGACCGCACTACAGTTTGGGATTTCTCCTAAATTTCTGGAGAAGCTTTAAATATCGATTATTGGATTTGGACGTTTGGGCAGAGTTTTCAAGACAGGCTCACAACTCCTTTGGCTCGGTCGTATGAGAGATATGTGTTAAATTAAATCAAGAGTGGCGGAGAGGTGGGGGGGGGGGTGGAAAGTGGCCGTTTATTAAGTCGATTTTCCTTGGCAGATGTCCGTTAGAGCAGGTTCTACTGTACACTGTAAAAACGCCGATAAAAAGCGCCCAAAGAGCAGATCGTCATTGCTGTACATGCAGCAAAAATGGCTGAACTCTGAGTTGTGCCGAAATGCAACTGGCCATTTATTTTGTTTGGTGGTACGATAGATAGATAGATAGATAGATAGATAGATAGATAGATAGATAGATAGATAGATAGATAGATAGATAGATAGATAGATAGATAGATAAATAGATAGATAGATAGATAGATAGATAGATTGATATGTGTTATATAATAATAATAATAATAATAATAATAATAATAATAATAATAATAATAATAATAATAATAATAATAATAATAATAATAATAATAATAATAATAATAATAATAATATAATTTTTTTGGTCAAATCAAAACCAAAACAAAACAATACGATGACAGTCACAAAAGAAATATGCATGGCAAGTTTTCTCATTATCAGATAATAAGTAGTCTATCTAAAAAGTTTTTTTTTTTTGTTTTTTTTTTTTGGGGGGGGGGTGCTTTCAATTGTCTCAAAAGTAGCAAAAAATGATTTGTGCCATTTTGCAAGCGTAGTGACGAGATGTCTTTATACGCCGTGTGACATTGCAGACCCATGAGGCTGTCGCTTAGCTCAGGATGCGATAACAATGTAACGTCAGCTAAGATTTGATGAGAGCAGGTATGGACAGGCATGTCCAAATCGCAGACCGGATTAACCGATTCCGAATATCTCACATGTCGGAATAACCGTTTCCGATTTTGTTTTTGTTTCTGTTTTGTTTGTTTTTTGTTTTTTGAGGGGATACGGAATAACCGAGTCCAAATATCTCGCAGATCGCAATAACCGATTCCGAACATCTTGCTGGCCCAATTAGGTGAAGCTTGGGTAAAATCGGTTAATTTAAGATACGCAAACCCTTGAAAGTGAGATTTAAACTGACACTATATAAAATAGCGTAATAATATACTCAAGAGCATTTCATGAAGTAAAAAATAATATTATTAGATCTATTTTACCTCCGGCTGGGCTGGAAATTACTCTTTAATTTTCAAGGTAGAAAGTTTTGTTTTATTAATTACCAACTCGCCGGGAGCCGCATGCATTATTGATAACTTGATCAACTCGCTGGCCGGACTGAAATTGGTCGCAACGTAGTGGAATCAGGCGCTCGTCAGTTTTTTTAGCCTGTGGAACCATTGGCATCCACTTAAAGCTTTCTCAGTTGTCTTGCTATCAAGGGAAAAAAAAATACCCCGTCTATCTGGAATAAAATTTGAGATATTTTAGATTGAAGAAGAGGGGGTCGCCTGGTTTCAAAGTTAAAATTTGCGAGAAAATGGCCGCCAAAGTTTAATTATTTCCGTTGCTTGCTAGTCCGTGGAAACTGAAAACTTACATTTGTTGTGCCTTTAATCAACGTTTTTCAGTAAAAATCCACTCAGAAACAAAATGTTCTTGATTGGACAACAATGGTGTTAAACCAAAGCAACAAAAAATTCGATAAAAATTACCGAACTTTCTGAAAAGTGCCAGTTTCTTCAATATCATTTTTGTGACGAGCGCCTGATTTCACCACGCTGCCTTACAATAATTGGTCCTCGAGCCAGATCGCCAGTGAATTGAGACATTACGAAGTGCAATTCCGAGAGAAGAGAGAACATTGAACTGCCGATGATGTTGATAGAGTCAAATTAGGCACAGTGCATACTGCGTGGAGGTAGAGTAAAATTAGGTTATTTAAGAGACCGGAGCTCCGAGTTCAAGGTCCGTCTCCGATAGGATCTGATAGGACCGAGGTAGAGGGATTGAGGGCCTTAAAAACTTCACAAAACGACCCACGAGTTCAAGAACGCCAAATCTGGGATTCGAACCAGGGTCATCCGTTTTGTAAGTCGAGCATGATACCAATTGGACGCTTTTAAGCACAAGGGGACTATCCCGAAAATATGATGTTTTCAGATAATTGAAGGTAAAGTTTTTGCCCCTTGTTCAATTTCTTTAGAAGACAAGGAGAGTTGTCTCTATAACCGAACAAATATGTACACACCGATGAAACCAAACTTCTCCTAAAGGTAGGGTAATGCCAGTTTTTGGTGTAGGTCAAGATTTCTGGATACTCCCGAAATCTGGGCTAGCCCACTTGTCCTTAAAAGCGACCAATTGAGCTAACGGAGAGTTCCTCAACAGAAGTGTTGTAGTGTTGTAGTGTTGTAGTGGATGAGTACGATAGAGCCGATGGTGAGTAAGGGTAATGTAGTACTTGCAAGAGAGACAATACTGAGCTTCGCGTGTAGCTAGGGGCAAAATGATGTTAAAACTACACTAGGGCTTCTATAGTAATGTATACAATACAAGAGGGTCAATATAGAACAAGGTGTGTTGAAGTACTTTCTAGAGGGACACTGTTGAACTAGAATAAAAATGTTGAACTACTTGTAGGGGTGTTGTGGTATACTAGAGTTGATACACTGAACGAGGAGTGTAGTATTGCGAGAGAGACAATTTTGAACTGTCAGTGATGTAGTGCTTTCTAGAGAGAATGTTGAGCTATAGAGACTACGTTGAATTAGAGAAACAGTGTTGAACCAGGGCTGCAGTACTTGCAAGAGAGACAATAGTGAGATAGGCGTGTAGCTTGGGGCGCTAGGGTTTCTGTATTATATTATACAAGAGAGTCAATGTTAAACAAGGGGAGTTGAAGTGCTTGCTAGAGGGACAATGTTGAATTATTTTTAAAATGCTGAACTAGCGCTGTCGTGATATACAACAGGAAATTGAAACAGGAGGGTAGTACTGCAAGAGAGACAATGTTGAACTATCTATGCTGTAGTACTTGCAAGAGAGAATGTTGACCTAGAGAGACTATGTCGAATTAGAGAAAGAATGTTGAACTTGGGATGTAGTATTTGCAACAAAAACACTGTTTAATCCTATGCGCACGCCCTGGGGGCACTTTGTACCCTCGGGGTTGTATTCTTCAGATTTTAAAATACTTCTAGAGCGAATATCTCTTTGAAACTATTCAGTATTTCTCAAAAAATCGTTTTGACAGACTGCTATGGAAAGCGTACGGATCGGATTAACGAGTAAATTTCCTCTTTGGGAAGTGGTGACACAGAGTTCCCCCACGTCGTATGGATACGATAGTAAAACACGACGTACGGATAGGGTTAACTAAAGATTTGAACTCTATGGCTGTAGTACTTGCAAGTGAGACAAGGTTGAACTAGAAGTGGTGTAGTGGAACATGCCGAGCAAGGGCTATAACATAACACTTGCAACAGAGACAAGATGTTGAACGAGGTTGTTTTTTTTAAGCATAAACAGCAAAGACAATGTTCAGCAGCCATATTGAACTAGGGTTGTAACTATACTTATGAAAGAAAGAGAAACATAATATTTATTAAATTATTAAAAAATAGTACGGTGACATGGATTTTTGTACATGCAAACCAAAGTATTTATTTTATACAGTGATAAGAAGGTTGGCCTTTCTCTCTCTCTCTCTCGTTCTCTCCCTCTCTCTCTCTCTCTCTCTCTCTCTCTT
>NW_004797590.1:485840-493729 GCF_000002075.1 Aplysia californica | reverse complement strand
TATATATATATCTGTCTTTCTTTCTCTTTTTCATTCTTTCCCGCTCTCCCTCTCTATTCCGTTCTCTGTCTCCTTCTGTTTCTCTCTTTTCTTTCCCTTTATCTCTTTATGTTTTTCTCTCTCCTTTGCATATATTATATGCTCCTTTGTGACGGTTACCCTTTACACAACAGCGACTGAGGACTCAAGGAGTCCATAGACCCTTTATGAGTCCGCAACCTGTTTCAGCCCATTACTTCCTCAGACGTTCTCAATATCTGTAAAACAAACCGCAGCCAGACATTCTCAATTACTGTAACATAAACCGCAGACATTCTCAATTATTGTAACAGAGGCATCAACAAGATATTCTCAATAACTGTAACATAAACTGCAGACATTCTCAATTACTGTAACACAAACCATAACCGTTTGCTCTCCGTCATGCACTGAGGCCCGCCTCAAAGGGGGTAGTTGGCTGTTGGCAGTTGATGTGCCTACCACAGAAGTATTATATAGATTGTTATTATTATCATTATCAATATTATTGTTTTATATTGTTATCATCTTTTTCGTAATGTTTATCAATCTTCAAAAATGATAATAACAAGAGCAGCAAAAACAACAACAATAATAATAATAATAATAATAATAAAGGTAATAGTGATAACAATAATAATAATAAATTAGGAAGGCAAGGAAAGTAACAGCGATTGCCCTCAACTCACTGATGAGAGTACTCAACTCTTGGTACACACACAGTTGGTCTTTGAAATACCATCATTTCACTCAAGCTTGCTCGATCTGTAAGCATTGCCATCAACTCAGTGAGGCTACTCAACAATTGGCTTACGATAGTCTACACTGTAGCATCCAAAAGAAACTTGAAAATACAATCACTCGATCACAGGGTTAAAGCCTTGCACAACCCACGCATTTAGAATACCAATTTAAAGATAAATGTATTCTACATAATCTGACACGTTACTATCTCATCTATCTTAAGGGGGGACCAAGATAAAATGGTCATTCAAAACTTACATTAAAATATTCAGACTTCGGCAAACTTGCGCGAAATCGAAGAAACGTAAAAGAGTAATTCGTGCGTGTTTTAGTTGCTTCAATATTGACAGAACAGACATACATTGTATACCAAATGAATAGAGAACTTGCGATGCAATATAATATTGCCTTCAACCCACTGAAGTTGATCAACTATCGTCTCACGATCGTATGTCTACATCAGCTGTTGCCCTCTAGTCATTGAAGCCACTAAATGTTCTTCTCCCGGTGGGTGTATTAGTTGCTCACATCTGACTGAAGATACTCATTTTGGATCACGCAACTGTTTATTCATGGTGGATCTATCTATCTATTGCTTTCAAATCAATGATGTCGCTTAACTATTGACTTATGGTGGATCTATCTATTGCTTTCAAATCAATGATGTCGCTTAACTATTGACTCATTGTGGGTCTATATATTGCTTTCAAATCAGTGACGTGACTTAACTTTTGACTCATTGTGGGTGTATCTATTGCCAACAACTCACCGAAGTCTCAACTATGGGTTCACAATGTGTCTATCTATGTCCCTCAACTCACTAAAAAGAATTCAACAATTGGTTCCCCTTGGTCTATGTATTGTCAACTCACTGAAAAATCAACAATCGGTTCACAGTGGGTGTATTTAATGCCAACTCACTGACAGAATTCAACTTTTGATTCATGATAGGCTTATAGATCTATTGGTGGCGTCGGTGGCCTTGTGGCTAGGCGACCAGACTCGCAATCGTGAGGTTGCGGGTTCGGGGGTTCTGGGTTCAAGCCGCCAGCCCGATGTTATGTCCTCGGTTAAGGCACTTTACACGAATTTTCCTCACTAATTTACCCAGGCGGGAATGGGTACCCGGGCATAGACAGCGAAAGATCTTGTCAGTGTCAGATGTTAGTGTTTTAGAGCCTATAAATGACCGCTTGCACTGTATGCTTCCCAGGAAGTTGAGGTCGTTTCAGAATGCTCTCTGGTCTGCTGGTGTAATAGTTTAGATTGTGAAGCGCCTTTAGCTTGCTGTTGAGCGGGGATTTGCGTTATACAAAGGCTATCATATTATTACTTTCAGAAAGTATTCAACTGTCATATCAAGGTGGGTTGTTCTATTGGCTTCAACTCACTGACGCTATTCAACGTTTAGTTCCTAGTAGGTTTATCTATTATTGCTTTCAACTAACCGAGGCCATTCAGCTTTTGACATATAGTAGGTTTATCTATTGCCCACAGTGCATTGAAGCTATTCAACTTTTAAATTGTTCACAGTGGGTCTATCGATTGCCCTCAACTCACTGGAGTTACTCCTACTTTATCCGTCCTCTTGTACCTCTAGGGCGTCGAGTGGAGAAAGAGCTTCCTGTCTCTAGCAAGTTTGATGGCCTGGGTGGTTGGGATATTGTATGTTCTCAGGGTTTCCCTCTTTACCCTGGATCCAGGTCTTTCTTCGTCTTCCTCTTGCCTTGTACACTGGTACTTTCCTGTAGTAGGCTTTACTGGTGAGCCTGTTAGGTGACATACGTGTAAGATGTCCAAACCACCTGATTGTTTGCCTTCGAAGTTAGTCAACTATTGAATCTTTGTGGGCTTATATTCTAGTGCCCTTAACTCTCTGAATCTGTTCAACTGTTGGTTCACGATAATCTTCCAATTGCCCAAAACTCATTCATTCAACTACTTGTTCAAGGTGGGTCTGTCTATTGCCTTCAACTCTCTGAAAGTATTCAACGATTAGTTCGCAGTGGGTCTATTTATTGCCTTCAGCTCTCTGAAAGTATTCAACAATTATTTCTCAGGGGATCTTTTTTTTTTTTACTTTAACTCTCTGAAACTACACAACTATGTTTTCCGTGGGTCTATCTATTACACTCTACTCACTAAAGCTGTTTAACTGACTCAACTATTGGCTCGCGATATTTTCACTCACTGAAAGATCTCTTTTTTCCCATCTCCCATTTAAATGAGATTGACGCCATCTGATTAGTAGAAAAAAGTGCATATGATAGTTTACAATAGTGAATTACGAGCATACTTAGTATAACAATTAACTGTAATAGCAGATAGAAATTTCAGGATTACAGATGTAAGTCATTGATCTGAGAGCGGTGGTGATTTTAGAAATAATAGTGGTGATGATTGGTGATGAGGGATTGCGTTTGGTGATGAGGGATTGCGTTTAAGTAATGTTAGCGTTAGTCCTATCTTCCTCTGCTCCAATGAGTCACGAGGGATATGGGCACCCTCTATCCCGTTCCCTACTGAAACCATCTGAAAGGTCTCAATTATTGTCTCACAGTAGACTTTTCAACGTCTGTTACCCTCAACTCTCAAAAAGTACCCATCTATTGACTCACGGAAAGTTCTCAATTAATGACTCACAGTATAGTAGGTCTTTCAACATAATACTTTTACTGCCCTCAACTCACGGAAAGCTCTCAATTATTGGCTCACAGTATAGTAGGTCTTTCAACATAATATTTTCACTGCCCATTATTGCCCTCAACTCACGGAAAGTACTCAATTATTGGATTACAGTATAGTAGGTCTTTCAACACAATGTTATCATTGCCCTCAACTCACAGAAAGTAGATCTACTCAAATATTGACTCTCAATATAGTAGGTCTTTCAACATAACATTATTTTTACTGCCCTCAACTCATGGAAAGTTCTCAATTATTGGCTTACAGTGGGTCTTTCAACACAACATTATTATTGCCCTCAACTCTCGGAAAGTACTCAAATATTGACTCTCCCAAAGATCATGACGTATAACGAGATAGTTCACTCCTCTCTTTGAGCCAATTAAAAAGTGTCCTCATAATTCGGTGGCGCCTTCTTTTTAAAAAAAAGCGCGGACTTTGCGAACCGAGTTACCCTACTTGTAATATGAAAAACAATAAAAGTGAAACTAACAAACTGTGCTATCCTATTCTTCTTCTGGAGAAACGAAAGAGCGCTTCAAAACAAAGACTGTAGCGCCATCTGAAGCAATGCATGGACTTCCGCGGACACTTTTGTTGTTGTTTTTTTTTTTTTGGGGGGGGGGGGGGCTGAGTGAACTATCTTATTATGAACGATCTTTGACTCACCGTGGGTCTTTCAACATAATATTATTATTGCCCTCGACTCACGAAAAGTACTCAACTCTCGGTGTTTTAGTCCGCACCAATCAATACATGGACCACAAAACAAAAATCCATATCATGGTGGGTTGTCACGGAGCGTCATCATCATCATCACCATCACCATCACAATCAGTCGCTAGCACGGGGAACAACAACAGCAGTATAGAGTCTAACCATGCTCATCGATTCCAGATATCCGGTTTCATCCGGTAAATCGAACCAATTCCACTCAAGTGCTGTAACGATCGGGCGGGGGACCTCGTAACTCGTAACCCTTTTTGTGCGGCCAACAATAATAAATGTTTGGCCATATTCCGGCCGTACTGTCGGCCCCACAGGACATTGTGTAAGTTGTCACCTGAAGCAATAAAGTCGCCCAAAGCAATAACGTGTCAATGGAGACTCGGTCGAGTGTGAGTAAAGGAAAGTGTCAGTGGAGACTAGATCGAGTGTGAGTAAAGGAAAGTGTCAGTGGGGACTCCGTAGAGTGCGAGGAGAGTGTCAATTTAGTTCGCTTCAGCCCCGGGAGCTCTGTCCTTTGTCTGTCCTTTGTTTTACAATTGTTATCATCGTGGCCTGGTCGAAAGTTCTTCAAAATCTTTATCTTGAAGCTGTTGATTGGGGGGGGGGGGTTCTTGTGTGTGTGTGTGTGTGTGTGTGTGTGTGTGTGTGTGTGTGTGTGTGTGTGTGTGTGTGCATGTGTATGTGTATGTGTGTGTGCGTGTGTGGGTTTTTTTTTCTTTTCTTTTCTTTCTTTTTTTGGGCGTCGTACTCAAATGACACCTCTTCGATTTCCACTATTGCGAGAGGCAAAGATATTATCATTATCCATCTATCATCTACTCTTTCCTAGCTACGTTTGTTGATTTACCCCTCTTGAACCAGGGATCACCATGGCAGCAGAGCCAAAACAACCCGCCTCCTTATTGATCTACACTGGTTCGATTGTGTTGAAAAATACACAATAGATTCATTTATAGAGTAATAGTGATTAATGATAAAAAATAATAATAATGATGATGATAATCATTATTGTCATGATGATGATTACTCTTATTATTATTATTATTATTATTATTATTATTATTATTATTATTATTATTATTATTATTATTATTCTTTGTATTATTGTTATTATTCATCCGCAGAGGAAATATCTCTTAAAAAGAAATAGAAGAAAAATGATTATGACGATATGTGGCATCTGACAGGCCAAATGAGACAAATTCTGGCAGAGTTCAGTTATGCCACATTTTAAACTTATAGAAAAACGTTTATCTCCACTTGCGGGTGTGTGCGGCTTGCGGGCTTCTGTCTGTCAGTGTGAAGATCAAAGTGATCTTTAGATCAAACTTGACAGAACTTGTATGAGAGAGGAAACATATTATTTTGTTTTAGTCAAAATTAATGTTGGGTTTCGGGGTGGGTTTTTTTTTCAGAACTTGTGATCTTTATCCAACTTGACATAACTTGTATGGAAGGGAAACATAATACTAATTTGTTTCGTATTTTGTTTTCGTCAAAGTTTTTCCAGAACTGTTAACAGTTCTTTGATCTGTATCCAACTTGACAGAACTTGTATGAGAGGGAAACGCATTTTGGTTTTTTTGGTAACTTTTGTTGTTCTTTGTTGTTTTTGTTTTTGTTTTGCTTTTCATTTTGTTTAGGAACCCATGTCAGTCCGGAATTTTTTAAAATAAGACCCGACCTGCTGAAATCAAAGACAAGTTTGTCGTGTGGTATTCTCTCTCAGTCAGACTGTTCTCGTCGCTGGCCTCTCAGGGGGCATAACAGACGTTAAAAAAAAACCGGGACGTAACTCAATCTTAGTTTCAGTAAAGATTTTACGGCGCTCGCAACTGCATAAGGTCATATGAGTGCCAGAAGATTAGAGGTGTTACAAGAGAGTAACAAACATAAAAAAGAAGAAGGGGAGATAAGGACTATAGAAGTTTAATAGGAAAGAATAAGCAAACCACACCAGAGCACCCGCCAACCACCCACTAACTCACTCAAAAAAATCTGGGATCTCAGACTCATAAAATTACCCGAGTGGCGCTGAAGGCAGAGTCGGCGGTAGCCTGTTCCCGACTCAAGTATTCCAAAACAAAAACGAAATAGAAAAGAAACAAAAAAAGAAACCAAAAAAACAACGAAATAACAAAAACAAAAAACAAACATGTTTCAGATAATATTTTCTTTAAGGTGCATGCACAATGATCAAGTCTTCTCAATCTTGATTTACTCTTACCTCGCGAGAGCGAAATTTAGTTTTATTAAAAGTGTGAACATTGAGTATGAATATGATAGGTTTCAAGCTACAACAAGCATGCAGCACACACTAGAGTGTTCAGATAGAGCCGTAAAACACCTACTACTTAATAAACAAACAATAATACTAAAGTGTTCCGAAAAGACTGAAGATACGGTGTATGGAGAGACAGATAGATGTGTCCCTTGGGAAAAGACACGAAAGTTGGCCGACCAAGTTGGCTTTAGAGATCAATACGACGTATTTAATTGTCTTCCGAGGACAAAATTATAGTTCTTGCAAAGATTAAATTTTTGTTCATTGTCAAATCTTACACAGAGTGGATGAAGTACATTTTGACTTTAACATATTTGGTCGCTTTTAAGCCCGAAAAATGCTGTTTTGAGAAAATCGAAGGTAAAGTGTTTGCCCTTTGTTCAGTTTCTTTAAAAGACATGGGGAGTTTAGTCTATAGCCAAACAAATATATACACACCAATGAAATAAAATTTCTCCTATAGATACAAGGCAATGCTCACTTTTGGTGAAAGTCAAGATTTCTAGAAATCCCCGAAATCTAGGTTAGCTTGCTTGTCCTTAAAAGCGACCAATATGGGTCAAATCTTACACAAAGTGGAAGAAATACATTTTGACTCTAACATATATGTGAAGGGTGCTGACAAAATTAGTTTGCTTTTCGGATTCAAGCCTTATTGAAATAGATACGTCACGCTTATAGGTCAAGGTTTTACAGTTTAGAAATATGAAATTTTTTTTTTAAGCATGTTATAATTTTTTTAATTTGAAAGAATATTATGGCCTAAATACAAAATCTACAAATTTGACCCTACCGTCGATTTTTGGCCAATATCTCCATTTGTGAATTGTGAGAAGTAACTTACTTTGTCAGCACGCCTCATATTTTATTTTGGATATAATTCGTTTTGAAGCAGATGATGCTATGATATCTAAGAAAATAAAACTTAAACTCCTTTCAATTATTTTCCTTGCTTATCTTCATTCATTCCTCTTCTTACAAAATCTTTTATTCCTGAAAACAAAAAGCTCAAGATGTATTTACATGGAGAGAAAAAAGGTATTGCATAAAGAAGACATTAAATCAAGAACAGGGTATAATAAGACATTGAAATAAAGAAGATGCTGCATAAAGAAGACATTAAATAAAGAGTATGTTGCATAAAAAGACATTAAATAAAGAAGAATGCTACATAAAGAAGACATTGATTTTAAGCAACAACAAAAATCCACCAAAAAACATGTTGCACAAAAAAAACATTAAATGAAACGCTAGCTATTATAATATAAAGAAGACATAACATGAAGAACAAAAGGAAATTAATAAATTTGAGTATCCCTGTTTCACTTAGAAAATAGTTCACTGCTCATGATGTCACCCAACTCGAAACCACAAAAAACCTCACGAAAAATAAACCTCATCATAGTACAGTGTGTGAACTATGACCTCC
>NW_004797590.1:481473-483532 GCF_000002075.1 Aplysia californica | reverse complement strand
AGAGAGAGAGTGTGTGCGTGTGTGTATGTGTGTGTGTGTGTGTGTGTGCGTGAGTGTGTGTGTGTGTGTGTGTGTGTGTGTATGTGTGTATGTGAGTGGGTGTGAGTGTCCAAAGGGTGGGAACATGCCGGTTTCTTGGATGGTATTACGATTTTGACGAGCGCCTGATTTCACCACGATGCCGCACAAATGTCACCGTGTTTCCTACACACCAAGACGCGAGAATGAAAATGAAACGAGAAATAAAAAAAATATAGCCAGCATTGTGCAATACCGCTACTTCAAGTTTCAAGGCTGGTCTAATGAGCTTTGGGGACCAAGGTAGACCTTGTGCGAGCCGGAATCCGCAATCAGTGTTTGCAGATTTTTTTTTAACCTATTCGTACTCCCTGGGGTCATTTTGTACCGCCTGTGTTGTATTCTTCACATTCTAGAATACTTCTAGTACGAAGATCTCTTTGAAACTTTCAGTATTTCTCAAAAATCATTTTGACAGACTGCTGCTATGCAAAGCGTACGGATCGGATTAACGAGTAAATGTTAATTTTCTCTTGAAAAGTGGTGGCTCAGAGTTCCCCACGTCGTATGAATACGATAGTAAAACACGACGTACTTATAGGCTTAAAGGGTCATGTCGCTGCATTTTGAACACAGAAGAACTTGGGTTCAATGTGTAAAACATACAGTCGACAAGCAGTCAAAATAATATACATATGTACTAAGTCCAGTAATAAAAATTCCACAGGAGTGAGGAAGCAAAAACTGTTTTGTTCTTGTAACAATTCTACCTAAATAAATTATGTATATTTTTTTTTCTTACTTTTTTAAACGTTTAGAATCTGAATTTCGATAACGTATTTCTTGAGCACAATTTACCAATATCACAGATAAAGAAAAATTATTTTTTTTTCGTATCTACATATTATTACATTTGTGAAAGTCCGTCACTTTGGCCGACTAAAACTTCCGAACCACTTAACTTTCGAATTTCACCTAAATTAAAGATTGTTTAGAACCATTTATAGGGTGCACAGTTTTATTGAGGAGCCTGAAGTAACTGTAGTTTAATTTTCAGTTTTTCATTAGTTTCGGTTAGATCTAATCTTGGGAAAGTCCGTCTTCTAAGACGCCATTGTAAACAAGTGGTGCGGTGAGGTTTCTCTTCACTAGCCGTTCGCATTGTTCCACACTTTTGACATTCTGGAGAGTACAACCACAGAGTATAGATCTAGATCTTCGAATTTGTTGCGTCTCTCAAGATGTATTGCTACATTCCAGTAAAGTTTAAATGTTTATATAGTAGGCCAATGGCTTTCAGTTGATGTTAATGCACCGATCATTCCTTTCATCGAAAGGGGGCCCAGCTAGTCATGTATTATACATTACAATGTTGGACTTAAACAATACGTTCGCTTAATAAAAGAAAAGACTTTCAGGTTGAAATCCAGCTCTACCAGAAGGTTGGAAAATATGTGAATCTGTAATGGGTTTAACACCCCTTGCCTCACTGTATGGTTATGACAAAGAGAGCGGTACCTCTGATTTAACGTTCATCTACTATCATATAGCGCCGCGTGTAGTGGGAACATCTGTGTTAAGTGCCTTTCCCAAGGACATGACGTAGGGCCTACGAGCTGTCGAAAGCTGAACCAATCGGATTGTTCAATATGCGATGAAGCGTCGATGAATATTGGTTATGACATAATATGCTAATCCGATTCTGTTCATTGAATTTCTACAAGGTTAAGGAGAAAAATTCTGATCATATCACCCTCTCTCCCCAACCCCCACCCCCCCCCAACCTATCTCTGTCTGTCTATCTGTCTATCTTGTCTGTCTGTCTGTCTGTCTGTCTGTTTGTCTGTCTGTCTGTCTGTCTGTCTGTCCGTCTCTCCGTCTCTGAGTGTCTTAACAGAATCCTTTTTATAACAACTTTCCCTGAGGTAAATGCTATAACGTGTATTATAACAACTTTTTTCTTTCTGCTTTATCCCACGACGCGCCCACTCCTTCACCGACCTATCCTGCTCCTCCCCATAATGTGCCCACTCCTGCCCCG
>NW_004797590.1:478060-479343 GCF_000002075.1 Aplysia californica | reverse complement strand
GGAGGAGGAGGAGGAGGAGGAGAAAGAGAAAGAGAAAGGGGAGATGGGGAGAAGAAGGAGGGGGAGATGGGGAGGAGGAGGAAGATGAGGAAGAGGGGGGAGGAGGAGGAGGATCAGCAGGAGAAGGAGGATCAGGAGGGGGAGTAGGGTAAGGAGGAGAAGGAGGGGAAAGAGGAGAGGAGGATGGGGAGGGGGAGTAGAGTTCATTACATATAGTTGCTCATTACCAACATAATTTATAAGTCAACATCGCTGTTAATCAACTTTGTCACAATATAATCGTCTTTTCTTTTAGAAACATACTCCAAATGTAAACATCTATAATCACCAGGATTTAACTCTCTGCTCTTCAACAAACTTTCGACATAAATATAACTGTCCCCGTCGTTTTATGCAAGAAAAATTCTGAAATTAAGCAAACTGAGTCCAAAAATGTAAAATTATGAGAATCTGTTCATTTCAATTTTTTTTTTAAATGATAAAGGAAAAAAATCAAAAATTATACCCCAAAAAATGATCAAATTTTGCTAAATTATGCGATGTGCATAAAACCACGGGGACAAATATAATAAAATCTGTTTATCAACTATATCCCAAAATATACATATTATATCCCATCATCAGCATAAAAGTCTCTACTCTTCAATAAACCCATGACTTCCACATCCCCATTCATCAATGTACGCGAGACAGGTTCGAATCTTTCCCATGCCTCAGCAGCGGGTGGTTGGTGGTTGCTCATGTGTGGTTGCTCTTGTGTGGTTTGCTCCTTCTTCCCTATCAAACATCTATCGTCCTTGTCTTCCCTCTTTTTATTTTGTGTTTGTTACTCTCTTGAAACACCTCTAATCTTCGACACTTATATGACCTAATTGCGTTGCAAGTACCTTAAAACTCCTACTAAAACATCTAATCATCAGCATAAACGTCTCTACTCTTCAACACACCCATGTCATCCATATCCCCAATCATCAATGTACACGAAACAGGTTCAAATCTTTCCCATGCTTCAGTGCTTCAGCCTGCTTTTAGCCTCCTTAATCAGATCACACACAGTCAATTGTTACTGAGGCGACCTCTCACGGTACTTTTCTCCCCAACCTTCACCCTGGAATTTGCATAATTCCACCATTAACTTCTGATTTTAACAATATATAATTGTTACGCTACGACTCACATACTGGCCAGCAGGGTCATTAGTAATAGTTGTATAATTGTTGTCTGGTTACTAGCAACAATAATACAATGTCGTTTTATATTACTAGTAATGATTTGGTGATTTT
>NW_004797590.1:470279-476411 GCF_000002075.1 Aplysia californica | reverse complement strand
GATAAATAAATAGATAAATAAATAAACGTTGGTTTCGAAGGAATAATGGCACAACATGGCTTTGGACAAAAGAATGAGAACAGAGAGCAATTTGCAAATATATGTGCTTTCAACAGTTTTGTCGTTGGAGGCTCTGTTTTTCCCCACAAGAGGATCCACAAGGCTACATGGATTTCGTCAGATGGAGTGACGGAGAGCCAGATCGATCATGTTGTGTCTCTCGTAGGTTCAGGCGTTCACTGGAAAAGAGAGGGGTAGATGTTGGGATCGGATCATCTTCTGATGCTTGCAAGACTCAAGCTTCGTCTCAAAAAGCACGGGACCAGAACAGGAACCAAAAGAACGAAGTTCAAAGTTGGTCTTTTATTTGGACACAAGAAAGAGGAGTTTCAACTGCAGCTGAGGAACAGATTTCAACCCTTGGCGGATCTTGGTGAGGAAGACATAGAGGCGGAGATGCACTGGACCAAGTTCAAAGAAGTCTTTACTTCAACATGTCAAGAAATGCTCGGTGAGAAGAAATTGGAGCACAAGGAATGGATTAGGAATGGATTAGCTTACGGTCATTGGATTTCATTAGCACAAAAAGACAATTGAAATCAGAGGCAAATGCAAGTAGAACGAGGGGATCAAAAGCGGACGCATTGGAGCAGTACAGGACAACAGCCAAAGATGTAAAGAGATCACTAAGAAAAGACAATTAATGAACAGGCTGGCAGAGAGGGCTGAGGAGGCAGCAGCAAGAGGGAACATGCCAATCCTTTACCAGATGACAAAGACTCTCTCTGGAAAATACGGGACACCTGAAGTAACAGTAAAGGATCAAGAGGGAAAAACCATTTTTGGAAAGGAAGCTCAGTCGAAACGATGTTTAGAGTATTTCAACAGTGTCCTTAATAGACCATCACCGAATAACCCGCCAAACATCCTGTCAGCAAAAAAATGAGTTACCAATTTGCTCTGATGATCAATCAAAACAAGAGATTCTGGATGTCATTAAGAAGTTGAAAAACGGTAAAGCAGCCGGTCCTGATTGGATTCCACCTGAGGCCCTAAAAGCAGATACCGATGTGACGGCAGACCTCCTTCTCCCGTTGTTTACCAGGATCTGGAATGAGAGCTAGTTCCATAAGGATTGGAAAGAAGGACACCTTGTGAAACTACCTAAAAAAGGGGATCTCAGCAACTGCAGCGACTGCCGAGGAATCACTCTTCTCTCAATACCATGAAAGGTCTTCAATGGAATCATTCTGGAGAGAATCAAGTCCGCTACGGATCCAAGACTTCGGGATGAACAGGCTTGTTTTTGGAAAAATCGGTCAACCACGGACCAGATTGCCACGATGAGGATCATTGTGGAACAGTCCCTGGATTGGAACTCCCAGCTGATGGTCAGCTATGAGAAGGCCTTTGACAGTATAGACCGAGCAACACTGTGGGAGATACTGAAACATCACGGAGTCCCACAGAAGTTGGTTAACCTCATCAGGAGAGTGTATAAAGGGACAAGTTGCAGGGATATACATGATGGCCAGCTTACTGACAGCTTTGACATCAAGACCGGTGTGAGACAGGGATGTTTACTATCACCTCTCCTCTTTATCTTGGCAATCGACTGGCTGATGAAGGAAACCACCAGATGACACAGAAACGGCATACAGTGGACCCCATGAACACAGTTGGACGATCTGGATTTTTCAGATGACTTGGAGCTTCTGTCACAAACTCAGGAACAGATACAATCAAAGACCACAATTTTAAACAGCCTATCAGAGTCTGTTGGATTGAAGATCCACCTCAGGAAGTCAAAAGATGCACTACAAAAGGAGCAAATCACAGTAGAGGGAAATGCACTAGAAGACGTCGAATCCTTCTGCTACCTTGGGAGTGTATTGACAGAAAAGGAGGAACAGATGCTGAAACAAAATCCCGTATTGGAGAGGCAGTCTGCATTTGTTTCTTTGAACAGGATTTGGAGGACCGGGGATATCTCACTACGAACAAAGCTGGGGATTTTCTACTCAAATGTGAAGTCAGTCCTGTTGTATGGATGTGAGACATGGAACGCACCTCAGCCGTGCATAAAGAGGATCCAGGTTTTCTTGAACAGGTGTCTGAGGAAGCTACTGGGGATCAGATGGACAGACAGGATCACCAAGGAGGAAGTATTAAGAAGAACAAGACAGAGGCCATTCAGAGATGAGGTGGGAACAAAGCGTTGGCGATGGATTGGACACACTTTCAGGAAATCAAGGAGCTGCATAACAAGGAAAGTGTTAGATTGGAACCTGCAGGGTAAAAGATCAAGGGGAAGACCACATGGAACCTGAAGAAGAGTTACGGAAACGGATGTACAGAAATGTGGGAAGACATGGAGTGGCATCAAGCGACTCGCCAAGGATAGGAAAAGGTGGAAAGTGTTTGTTCGTGGCCTACATCCTGATCCAGGGTAAAAAAAGGCAATGATGAAGGCGAATAAACAGACTTGAAGATAGTACCAATAACCCCATTAGCCCAAAAAATGACGAGCACCTGATTCCACTGCGTCCTGACACTTATAATTCATTCTTCTTTTACTTTTTGTCGCCTATTCTAACACCCCCCCCCTCCCCTTCCACTTTTTCCCCCTCTTTTCCCTTTTTTCCTCTATAGCTGTGTTGACTCAAACGTACATATTATTATTTAGTAGCGTGATTCCTTCAAGTAAACACGTTGTGTGTGAAACTATTTGTGAGGCAGCATGTTGAAATCAGACACTCGTCAAAATAACGAAATCAGAGAAACAGACTTTTTTCCGGAAGTTTGGACATTTTTATTTAATTCTTATTTTTTGGCTTAACCTCTTTTAGGTCTGCGTAAAAATACATTTCCATGTCAATTTTACTGAAAAACATTGATTAAAGGCACGAAATACGTTATTTTTCAGTTTTCAAAGACTCTTTAGCTATTGGAGATAACAAATTTTGAGGGTCATTTTCTTGCTAATTTCACCACTGAAACCAGGCGACCTCACCTCCTTCAATCGCAAATATCTTGAGTTCTATTCAAGATAGATGGATTTTTATTTCATTGAAGGCAACGCAAAAATTCAGCTTCCAAACAATACAAATAACTCAAAATGCCCTAAAATTGACGAGAGCCTGATTCCACAGCGTCATGACACATTTCATTTACCACCGTTCTTTCGCGGGCCATTACCGGCACAGGGGGTAGATTGTCTATCAATATGATTTATTCATTCGGGGGGGTGTCGAGAATGTTAGCTGGGGAAGCAATTAAGTGAGTGTTGTTTGTCCGAGCTCGTGTTTACAAGCAGGGTAAAGGTGGTTGGAGTGCGCCACTACAAGTAGGGCCTTACTTCGTTTCTGTCTCCGGGTTTGTTTTCTGTTTGTCTTACTTTCTTCTAGCACTAAATGACCGTTATGATATTGATCTGCTTCTTTTTACTGACCTCATTGTGTTGCAAGTGCCGTACAACTCTTACTGTGGGTGTTTGGTGGGTGCTCTGGTGTGGTTTGCTTCATTTTTCCTATCAGACATCTATCGTCCTTATCTCCACTTCTTCTTTTTTATGTTTGTTACTCTCTTGTAACACCCCTAATCTTCAGCGCTTATACGACCTCATTGTGTTGCAAGTGCCGTACAACTCTTACTGTGAGTGGTTTGTGGGTGCTCTGGTGTGGTTTGCTCCTTCTTTCCTATAAAACGTCTTTCGTCCTTATATCCCATTCTCCTTTTTTATGTTTGTTACTCTCTTGTAACACCTCTAATCTTCTGGCGCTCATACGACCTCATTGTGTTGCAAGTGCCGTACAACTCTTACTGTGGGTGTTTGGTGGGTGCTCTGGTGTGGTTTGCTTCTTCTTTCCAATCAAACGTCTTTCGTCCTTATATCCCATTCTCCTTTTTTATGTTTGTTACTCTCTTGTAACACCTCTAATCTTCTGGCGCTCATATGACCTCATTGTGTTGCAAGTGCCGTACAACTCTTACTGTGAGTGGTTTGTGGGTGCTCTGGTGTGGTTTGCTTCTTCTTTCCAATCAAACGTCTTTCGTCCTTATATCCCATTCTTCTTTTTTATGTTTGTTACTCTCTTGTAACACCTCTAATCTTCTGGCGCTCATATCATGACCTTATTCAGTTGCAAGCGCCGTAAAACCTCTACTAAAACAAACTTTTTACTGTTTACTGCTTACTGAGTCTGGGCGAAGGATTTCACTGCCTATTATGCATAGTAAGCTGTTGGTCCACCTTTTTCTTGGCCTTCCTCTCTTTCTCCTCCCCCGCACAGTTCCCTGAAGAATGGTCTTGGACAGGCCACACGAAAAATACTTTCTTCATCCCAAACACTAGCGCCTTGTGACCATGAGATATCGACGGGGGTTTTTTTTGCTCTTGTTTGTTTGTTGCTGTTGCTGTTGTTGTTGTTGTTGTTGTTGTCGTTGTTGTTGTTGCTGTTGTTGTTGTTGTTGCTGTTGTTGTTGTTGTTGTTGTTGTTATTGTTGTTGTTGTTGTTGTTGTTTTGGGGTTTTTTTGTCTTTTTTGTGTTGTTGTTGGGGGTTTGAGGTTTTTTTCGGAGTGGGGGGCGCGGTGGTTTTTTGTTGTTGTTGTTTGTTGTTTGTTTGTTTGTTTTTTTGGGGGGTTGGGGGGTGTAAGAATACGCGCATTTATACTGTAGTAACAACAATACAAACACAATTAATACATGTATATCATAATATTCAAGCATAGAAGACATCATCTTAATTTATTAATATTTTTATGCTTTCAAACATCTTCCAGACTTGTCAAATGCTTTGATTAGGTAATGTTCCATTGATTTCTTTTGATCTAATTCTGTGGATTTTTGTTGTTTATGTATAAAGTGTTTTTTTTAAGTGTTTGGAGACACTGTATCTAAACATTGCACAAGGGTCGGTTGGTGTTTTATACGAAATTATCTCTGTGTTTATTTGTTGATTTTTGGTTTTTTTGGATTTTGGTTTTTGGTTTTGGTTTTTGTTTTTAAAGTGTGGCTTTGTGTTTTTGGCTTTTGGTTATTCATTTTGTTTTTGTTTAATGTTTATTTTTGTTTTTGTTGTGTTTGGGGTTTTTTAAAGTTTTTTTTTTAATTTTTACTTGTTCTACTTTTGTTTGTTTTATGCTGTTGTAATACACCCGAGACAGCCATGTTGATGAGTCCAGCGACAGTTTCCCATGGGTCCGGGGTGAGCTAAGTATAGAAGCGAGCTGGCGTCTTCTACTGCTAAATAGTAGGGTCATATTGACGGGTCCACCTAACGTGTTTGTCCTTGGCAGGTTGCCGGCGACGTCGTTAGTGTAATTAGGTTACTTGTTACTTGTTACTTGTTACTTGTTACTTGTTACTTGTGTGAAGGACCGACTTCACTGCACAAGGGGCATCCCCATATGTGACGCAACGTGGTGGAATCAGGCTCTCGTCAATTTTTGGGCATGTAGAGTTATTGGTATCATCTTAAAGCTTCTTCACCTGTCTTTGTATGAATGAAAAAAAATCCATTTATCTTGAATGTAAGTCGAGATATTTGCGAATGAAGGAGATGGGGATCACCTGGTTTCAGAGGTAAATTTAGTGAGAAAATGGCCGCCGAAGATTAGTCATTTCCTTAGCTTAAAAGTCCGTAGTAACTGAAAATTTACATTATTTGCGCCTTTAATCAACGTTTTTCTGTAAAATTCACCCAGAAATGTGTTCTTTAAAGGACATGAAAGGTCTTCAGTCAAAAAACAAACGAAAGAATGATAAACATTTACAAACCTGCAGAAAAATGCCAATTTCTTCACTTTGATTATTTTGACGAGGGCCTGATTCCACCACGCTGCCTCACATAATGCGCTCCGTCCCCTGAAGAAGCCGATCTCGAAGTGTGTAGATGCTGACGTTTCCAAGCCATGGTTGATTCCATAGAGTGTAATTAGGGGTCCTCACCTTACACCTTACACCTTACACCTAGAGAGCTATTTTGTACGGGCTCTGTGATTCTGTGTTATTTTACCTGAGTTATGTAATGTATAATATTTTATTATGTGTGTATATTTAGACGGGCCGAGAGGGGGTGCGAAAAAGGGAGGTGGGTAAGAAATGGAGACGGGGGAAAAGAGGGGGGGGG
>NW_004797590.1:466113-467725 GCF_000002075.1 Aplysia californica | reverse complement strand
GGGTAGGAGTTTTGGGGATGGGGAGTTGGTGATAGAAAGAACTTGGAGGGATAGGGGTGAGCAAAAAGAGGATGGGGGGAATGATAGATGGGGGTTAGGATAGGGATGAGGGGGGAGGGGCTAGAACATAGATGGGGAAAAGAAATATGAGGGGGAAAGGGGGTATAGATGACAGGTAGAGATAATGTGGAGGGGGTGGTAGTATAGATGACAGGTGGGGGGGGTCGTGGGGTAGGGGGAGAGAGAGAGATATGGGGAGCGAAAGCGAGAAAACGATTGAGCAAATGAAAAGGGGGAATGCGAAAGGGGGATGAAGAGTGGGATGAGGGGGGTGCTGAATACATTCTGTGTCAAAGTCATTTATTGACATTTACTCCGCAGAACTGAAATTTTAAGCCTCTAGATCTGCAACCAGAACATCACCACCATCACCACCACCACCACCCAACCACAACCTCCCCGCCCCACCCTCTTCAAACTGCTGCCAAGACGAGTAACTTGGCGATTTGATGTGCGACAATCTTAGAGGAGGAGGAGAAGGAGGACAAAGAGAAGGAGGAGAAAGATAAGGAGGAAGGGGGAAGGGGTTACAAGGAGAAGGAGAAGGACAAAGAGGAAGAGGAGGAGGAGGAGAAGAGAAAAGAAGAAGAAGAAGAAGAAGAAAGTCACAATTGAACGACAGAGTGATGAAATGAGTAAAGCTTCATAAGTATCGTGCCTAAAACAGTCAACCTGGCATACACAGTATTTAAATTGTGTTACATCGGGTTGGCCAGATTTTTGTCCATTTCCTGACCATTCAAACATTTTGGATGGTTGGAGGCTAACTTGCGTGATATATTATTATGTCTGCATTGACCTGCAGAGTACGCATTTAGGTAAAAGTAAAGTATAGCCCCCCACCCCCCCACACCACCCGTCTTGCTT
Source organism: Aplysia californica (assembly GCF_000002075.1). Lineage (NCBI taxonomy): Eukaryota > Metazoa > Mollusca > Gastropoda > Aplysiida > Aplysiidae > Aplysia > Aplysia californica. The sequence goes on along the minus strand of NW_004797590.1, from coordinate 466,798 downwards.
CCATTTCGAACTACACCACTTCACTTAGTGAACAATATCCGGGTGGTCACTGGTTTGGGTTTCTGTTTTGTTTTTGTTTTGTGGAGTTGTTGGGGGATTTTTTTTAAGGAGAGGGGGGGGGGGGAAGGGGAATAGGGGTACAATGGGGTTTCAGATATTTTGTTTTTAAAGTTTGATAAAAGTTTCAAGGCACTTGCAATTGCATAAGGTCATATTATGAACGCACAGAACACAAGTTGGTTTATTTTCCCATTATTTTGTAGACAGATTTGGGTTGGCAGCTTTGTCTTACAGGGTCAAGAAAAAATCAGAAATAAAATCAATTACACTTTTTTTGGACTCTGTTGGGAAATTTGGGGCCCAATGAAAAACATACATACATACATGCATACATAAATACATAATTAAATCCACAAAATTGTCTTTGCTACAAAGACAAATATATTATATTTTTATATATTATATATATAGGCCTACATTGATACATGATACATAATTAAACACACAAGTATGCATACAAAGAGTACTAAATATATAACATTACAACTTTCCAATACAGAGCAATTTGACAAACATGCCTTTGCTGGTCACACTGCAGGACCCTAGATTTTTTTATTAAGTTTTTTTTTAATTTGTGGGGGGGGGTAATGACTTTTTTATTCTCAAAATTGTATTTATATATTTA
>NW_004797590.1:464038-465340 GCF_000002075.1 Aplysia californica | reverse complement strand
CCCCACCCCCTTTTTTTTTTCTTACGCACACCGGACTTTTTCCAGCATCTACTTAGTAGAAAATGGCTCCCAAAAAGGAAGGATATAGGGTTTTGGTCTGGAAGTCGCTTGTCCTTTGAATTAATGAAATAAGATTAAAATTTGTTGGCTTTTTAGATGTCTTCACATTGTTCAAATGTGATTGGCTGCGTGTATGCAACGCACAAAAAGTGTTATTCTTCCGATATCTTGAATGTATGAGGAGGAGGAAAAGGAGATGGAGGAGGAGGAAGAGGAAGAGGAGGAGAAGGAGATGGAGGAGGAGGAAGAGGAGGAGGAGGAAGAGGAGATGGAGGAGGAGGAAGAGGAAGAGGAGGAGAAGAAGGAGGAAGAAGAGATGGAGGAAGAGGAGGAGGAGGAGGAAGAGATGGAGGAGGAGGAAGAGGAAGAGGAGTAGGAGGAGGAGGAAGAGGAGATGGAGGAGGAGGAGGAAGAGGAGGAGGAGGAAAATGAGATGGAGGAGGAGGAAGAGGAGGAGGAGGAGGAGGTGAATGCATTAGGATAACGTAGTAGTAGATTGACAAAGTGTGATGGAATATCTTTATATATATAATTTTGATGTAACTTTTCGTGAATTCCGTTTGTTGTTTTTTTAAATTTCCGTTGTGATTTTGCAGCATGTGATGAGAAACTTAAACTGGCGCCTTATGTTACAACTTTAACTTTTTGGTGAAGCCATTGTTGGGGTGTCTGTTTTGTGTGTAAGTGTATTTGTGTCTGTGAATATGTGAGGCAGCGTGGTGGAATCAGGCTCTCGTCAAAATAATCAAAGTGAAGAAACTGGAATTTTTCCCGCAGGTTTTTTAAATTTTTATCAAATTTTTGTTTTTTGGCTCAACACCTTTTATGTCCATTAAAGAACTCATTTCCATGAGGATTTTTCTGAAAAACGTTGATTAAAGGCACAAAAATGTAAATTTTCAGTTACCACGGACCCTTAAGCTCAGGAAATAACTAATCTTTGGCGGCCATTTTCTCACTTATTTTACCTCTAAAAACATGTGATCCCCACCTCCTTCATTCGCACATATCTCGACTTGTATTCAAGATAAATAGATAAGAAGACAAGTGAACACATTTAAGATGATACCAATAACTCTACATGCCCAAAAATTGACGAGAGCCTGATTCCACCACGCTGCCTCACATATGAATATTTTGTGTGTGTGTGTGTTTGTGTGTGTGTGCGTTTGTGTGTGTGTGCGCGCACGAACGCGAGTGCATGCATAGTGTGTGTGTGTGTGTGTGTGTGTGTGTGTGTGT
>NW_004797590.1:459372-463745 GCF_000002075.1 Aplysia californica | reverse complement strand
CCCTCCCTACCCCCAACTCTACTTTAAGGTTTCACCTCTTCTTCCATTCGCAACCTCAATTAAGGCAAAAATTTCTTTACATCAGATTATTCTAGCTTTGCTGTATTCACAAAGCTCGCTGCATTCGCTTTACTTTACTGTCATTCTAGAATCAAACATACGATCTAAAATTAATGCATTCGTATAATATAAAATTTATCAGTACTTAAAGACTTTCAGAGCTATTATTCGCATACTTTTTGTTGGTTTTTGTTACCCGCGATTTGCAATATTACTTTAACGCTTGAGGTAGGCTAAAAGTAGGCTGTTTCACTCGCATCATAAATGAGAGAAAACTGAACTTTGTTCGTGGAAACACGAAGCCTCGCATATTGCGATATTTATCGTATTGCGATATTTATCATATTGCGATATTTATCATATTGCCCTATTTAGTACTGAAGTTTACCCCGATTTTGTTTTTGATTTTTGATTTTTGATTTTATTTGCTTGTTTAATTTTTTTTCTTGCTGTTTTGACTTTGTTCTGGGTTGTGCACAAAGGCGTTTTGTGGTGGTTAGGGATTTGAATTAGTTTTACGGCACTTGCAACACAATTAGATCATAATGTAGGTGTTGAACATATGTGGTGTAATGGCTAGGCTCTTTTCCATTGTACGTACGTGGAAGACGTAATTTAGCGGATGGTTTGGGGGGTACTCTGGTGTGGTTTGCTCCTTCTTTCCTATCAAACATCTGTCGTCCTTTTCTCCACTCCTTCTAGTTTGTGTTTGTCACTCTCTTGTAACACCTCTAATCTTCGGCACTTATATGACCTTATTGTGTTGCAAGTGTCGTAAAACTCTTACTTAAACAAAAGACGTAATTTCTTTTCCATTTTGGGGAAGTAAGTGTTTTTCTTCTCATCTTATTTTGTCTTCTGGGATGCTGTATCCTTCTCGATATTGTCAAAACAGCCCGCTTCTTAACTAAATGTTTTCAATTACAATTGAAGGGCTCAGAAAAATAAATAAATGGCCTAAGTCACTTTTAGGTCAGCTTGAAAATGAATCAAGTGGGTGGTTGGTTGGTTGGCCGATGTTTTGGAGCGGTATGCTCCTTCTTTCCTAACAAACATCCATTGTCCTTCTTATTTATATTTGTTGCTCTCTTGTAACTTGTAACACCTGTAATCTTCGGCACTTATATGCCCTTATCGTGTTGCAAGTCCCGGAAAACACTAACTAAAAACACCCAAAAAAAAATAAACTAAAAATAGTTGTTGTTTTTTTTTTATTAAAATTTTTTTTTTTACTAGAAATAGATTAAAAGCAAAAAATTATCTGGACTTCAATATATGATATTTATAAAGTGAGTGAGTATTTGTAAAAACGCAGTAACTCGGCTGTAAAGCCATCCAGCCATTCCATTCATATTCCATGTTGTGTAGTCTCACTGACGTGAGTGGTTGGCAGGTGCTCTGGTGTGGTTTGCTTCTTCTTTCCTATCAAACATCTATCCTCTTCATCTCCCGTTCTTTCTGTTTTGTGTTTGTTACTCTCTTGTAACACCTCTAATCTTCTGCACTTATATGACCTTATTGTGTTGCAAGTGCCGTAAAACACTTACTAAAAAAAAAAAGGCTCCATGACCTATGTGGGATACTTGTAATTTTTTTTTTTTTTGATTTTAAGAGAAAATTGACTCCAGTTTTTTTATTTTTCTGACCCTACCAATTAAATTGGAACTCTACACAAACCAGACAGACCTATGACATTTCTCTTTCTGCATTTGCTATAAGTGTGCACCTTTTTATTTTTAAGCCTATCTTTTTAGTTTTGTTCCGGGGGTTTTTTCTTTTGCTGGTTTTTTTTTATTGTTCTTTTTTATATATTTTTTTTTAATTAGCATTTTTTCCCTAGAGAGTGATTTAATGCCTTAATTATGAATCATATGCTGTTGTCAAATAGTCAAAACTAGAAACTATTGTCTCCAACTCAAGACAATGCCAATCATTTTTAAAATTAATTATTTCGTCCCTTTAGCAATAAAAGGAAGATGAGGATGTGTGTGAAGTGTGGGCACTAAAACTTGCTTAGTGCGATGTGCGCATGACTTGAGTTTTACGTCACTTTCAAAGCTTTTACACTTGCTAAGAGAAATGGTGGATGTGTTTTACTGTACGTTACTCTTTCCATCGCAGACTTGATTTATAGTCTATTAGATCAGGAACTGTCATGGCCACCATTCGCTTTAGCCGAGTACAAGAGCAACTTTTACTTCTGGGGTTTTAATAACCTTCATTTGGTTCTAAATTGAATTAACTTATAATTAGTTCCACTGTGTACTAGAACAACGTTAAAATGCTCTGTCTTGGATTTGATATAAGTTATAATAGAATTTAAGTCTATGTTCCCATACTGGCTGGTTAGTCTGTACTCCAGAATTACTTACAAAGTTCTACCTGCTCAGTAGGCCTACCTTGTTCTCAGAAATTTAACGTTAAAATTTAGAGTTTCACAACATGTCAAGCTGTATCGAATGCTATTTTTAAAAATATCTTTATAACAACTGCGAATAATATTTTGATTTTAACAGAGCAGATAGAACATTAATAGACCCTGCCTCAAACCAATCGTCCAACTAATCACGGGCTTGAAAACAAATACGTTTGTTATTGAAGGTCATCGTCGGTTTCGTTTGGTTTTTGCCTCGAGGGTAGCTTTTTTCTTCCCTCAGTGGAAGAAAATCTGGCTAGCCCCGATCGATGACCAAACTAAACCGAACCGAACCAATTTTGCTATTGGGCACCGGGTATAGGACTCCGCCATACGCCATTTTGAAAAGTGATAGAGATTACAACAATCTGTCCCGTTGTTTTAAGAAAGAAAAATTCTGAAATTATGCAAACTGAGCCCAAAAATGTGAAATTATGCGATTCTGCTAATTTTAACTAGGAACGATAAAGGAAAATTATCAGAAATTTTGCTAAATTATGCGGGTTACTTAAAACCACGGGGACAGAACAATTATGAGGAAAGACTGTTTCTTGTATGAAAGCGTAGTGTGTGTATCTGTCTCATCTCGTTGCTTGTGAGGTGTGGACTGTAAGTCTATGAGGGACTTTCTAGGCTTTGACCTGCCGGCATATACGTACGTTTTGGTAAAAGTAAAGTTTAGTCCCCCTCCTAGCTCCCTGCATGACCCTAAAAAAATCATAGTGTGCTCATATTGGGGTCATAGTGGGGTCAACAGATGGGGTGGGGGGGGGGGGGGTCACAGTGGGGTCGCAGTTTTCTCTTACCTGAACAGGTTACAGCGATCTGTGATTGTTGCGATGTGCATACGCGTAGGGGCTACACTTTACTTTTACCTCATTTTTAGCATTTAAAATATCTTTAAATTGCTCTGCGTGCTGTGTGCTGACTACTTTTTGAAAGACTATGTCTCAAGCGTACTTGTTCTTACGCTGTATTCATGTTTCATAAATTTTAATATTTTACGACAAATGACTTGTGATATACATTCCAATATTTGCTGACATGAACATGGGTTTTTTTTTTGGGGTGTATATTTCGCTTCACCTATTTTTCTGCTGAGTGCGTTGGTATAAATAAGTGTAATGTATCAGAGAAAGAATTTGTTGGCATGTTTCTTTTTTAAAACGATTCCAAATACATAATTACTGCAGGTCACAGGAAATATTCCATTATGTTCAGATGTTTCGAACATTTAATGTATTGCGATTTAAAAAAAAAAATTTTCAAATGATTTTTTTAGATATTCCAGTTCCAATTCCGATATTCCAATTTCAATTCCATAGAAACAGCAATGTTCTTTATAACCTGCTTCAATATTTTTTTTGCTTTATTTTTCTAGCCAATTTTTATTTTCCGCAATTGAGAATTCCAGAGACTTATCATTTACACAAGACGTCTTCTATTTTCTTTGATTGAGAGCCATCCACATGTGTTTACAAGTCTTCAATTTTACGTGTACTGCTGTGTTTATTTCCTGCCTTCCCAGTTGTTGTTTTTACTGTATAGCATTCTGTATAGCGGGTTTTAAAAATTATTTGAATTGTTTTGACTGGGGTGAGGGGTGGGGGGGGGAGGGATTTTTTTCATGCGTGACATAAATTCGCAATTTTTACAAAAGAAGTCATTCACGAAGTGTGAAATGGAACGCCACTGCTTTGGAACACAAGGCCTAACAAATTGCAAATTCGAAGCATTCGCAAAAAAGAGCATTGATAAAACATGAAAGGGAGCGGGAAAGATACCCCGGTGTGCAGTATTTTATGTGATTTATACTTATCATGCTGGTAAATGGAAGCTATTAGTGTTATGGACTGCCTATGAGGCTCTGAGATTTCTTTCTTTTTTTTTCTTTTTT
>NW_004797590.1:457541-458947 GCF_000002075.1 Aplysia californica | reverse complement strand
CTTTGTGATAGGGGAACCTCGAACTACTTAGCACCTTTCGCGTGCCTTCTGTATCAGCGAGTGTGGTCAGATCTATTACTCTATTATTACGTCTACCATTATCAGACAACGTTACCATGGCAACGGGCTGGCTGCAGCTCTCGATCGTCTGCTGGACATTCTGGGATGTTCAGAACTGGATTAAGTCGATGCTGGTCGATTGCTTTTTTCTGCTGTAGAGTCCCAATTTCTAGTACTGTTGGAAGATTTTCATCAGTTGTATTAAGTTGTTGCTTGCAGCACTTTTGGGACAAAAGGGGCGTATTATTATAATTTGTTCGATCTTCCGCGTAAGTTGTTATGGTTTTGTCGTTTTGTTTTATGAAGACTTATGATTATGACAGTCTTAATTGGCCTAACTCATGTGATATCTTGTTTGATTATATTTTTGTGTGATTTCATGTGCGCCATTGTGATTGTGTGTTAACGCGTATAGGATTTATGTGTGTCTGTGTGCAGATGTGTAGGTTTATTTTTTTTCATTTATCTGTGAGGTGTGTGTGATTGTGTGTGTATGTGTGTGTGTGTGTGCCGTGTGTGTGTGTGTGTGTGTGATTGTGAGTGTATGTGTATTGTGTATGTGTCTGTGTGTGCACCGTGAGAGTGAGAATGTGAGTGTGTGTGTGCATGTGTATGTGTGTGTGTGAGAGTATGTGTGTATGTGAGTGTGAGTGAGTATGTCTGTGTATGTGTGCTGTGTGTGTGTGATTGTGTGTGTATGTGTATTGTGTATGTGTCTGTGTGTGCACCGTGAGAGTGAGAAAGTGAGTGTGTGTGTGTGTGTGTATGTGTGTGTGAGAGTGTGTGTGTATGTGAGTGTGAGTGAGTATGTCAGTGTATGTGTGCTGTGTGTGGGTGTGTGTGTGTATGTGTATTGTGTATGTGTCTGTGTGTGCACCGTGAGAGTGAGAATGTGAGTGTGTGTGTGTGTGTGTATGTGTGCACCGTGAGAGTGAGAAAGTGAGTGTGTGTGTGTGCGTATGTGTGTGTGTGAGAGTGTGTGTGTATGCGTACATGTAGAGTACAAGTGTATGAGGTCATTTAAGTGAGTATAAAGTGTCCGGACTTTTCACCATGGTATGCAGACAAAGTTGACATTATCAGTTATTGTTTACTTGTTTTCAAATCATAATGATATTTCAGCTTACGTCATATTATACAAAAGTTCGGAAACACGTACGATGTGCATGAATACCAACGTGCATAATTTATAAATACGTGTGCACAGATATACATTTTTGTATCCGTGAAATCAAAGATCCATTTATATTTAAATCCTTGTCTCATGACTTCTCAAATGTGTAATTACATATATTATATACATATATATATATGTGTGTGTCACTCACACATACATATTATTATTA
>NW_004797590.1:452784-454757 GCF_000002075.1 Aplysia californica | reverse complement strand
ACACACACACACACACACACACACAAACACACACATACACACACACAAATTACAAACACCTTATTAAAAGAAATAAAGCAACTATTCATCATGCTGAACTATGAGGAAGTTCCGAAATTTTCAACCGAGATTCGAACATAAAACTCCGCTGAAGAGAAACTGGCAAACCGGTCCTGGAGAGTTTGTCAGCTCTGTTGTTCTCGAACCCGATCCATGTGGAAATGTTGGCAAAACATAGCGTTCTCAGAGACCAGGGCTGGTATCGTAGGGTAAGGGCTAGGTCCACACACGCGTCGTCACTGCTGCGTTGTAACTCGGCCATCAGAGCTGACCACAGCGGGGGCGACCAGGAGAGATCGAAGGCATTCAGAAAACTGATAGACAGAAATGCCTGGACCAAACGCGCGTTCTTGAACACGAAGGCGGCGAGTAAAGGCGACAAGGGCGTAGACCTGAGGATTTTGGGAAGCCTATTGATCATACCGTAGACTTCTGGAACATACTCTAGGACTTTGAGGGTTGGCCAAACTCCTCCGTTGCAAAGCATACGCTCTACCACGTCACTCAGAGAGTAAACGACGATTTCATGCACGGTTTGCGTGTATTTCATCCCTGAGTCGATCAGGGAAAGACACAGATCCGTTTCTCTCTGCCTGACGGCTCGTCTTAACATCCAGGTCCCCGTTTCAGAGTCCTCTAGAGGTGGTTTCGCTCCTGCTTGGAGCAAGGCCAACGCAGGGTCGAACCAAGACATGCCAAACAACGAGAAAGCCATCTTGAGCGCCGTTTCGTTTTCGTGGTTCCGGGTGTTTACGTCCACGCCCAGCTCGATTAGAAGATAGACAATCTCTACATCCATACGCCTGGACAGCGCTATCATCACAGCCGAGTTGCCCTCGCGGTCACATGCGTCCATGTTTGCTCCGGCTTCCGCCAGAAGTCTGATGACCCTATTTCTATCCCGCCACACGGCCTGAATCAGGGGCGTCGTTCCTCTACGGTTTGCGGCGTTCGGGTCAGCCCCAGCATCTATGAGCCTGGATATGATCTCATCCTCCTCGTTACACGACACAGCCAGCAGGAGGGGACTCTGTTCATGCCTGTCGGGGATGTTAACATCTGCGCCGTACAACAAAAGACAGTTCAAAAGTTCAAGACTCATTTTCCCTCGTCGTTTCAAAGAGGAGGTTAGAGCTGTTTCTTTTTCTTTATCTCTATGGTTGACGTCCACTCCGTGCTGACATAATAACTTGACTATGTCTGCCCTGTCGTTTGGAACAAACTCGAGAGCCGTTGCCTCTGTCTTGGTTAACACATGTACGCACGCCTCTCCCTCTTCCAACAGAACACGAACCACCTCAGCGTGCCCAGATTGGGCAGCTAGCATCAAACTCGTGTGTCCGTCTTTGTTCTTCACGTTGACTTTTGCCCCGTTGGAAATCAAATATCGCACAATTTCCAGATGACCAAGTCTCGAGGCTTCGTGCAGCGCAGTGTTCCCCCCTGCCCCCATCACCGCGAGATCCGCCCCTGACTCTACCAAAACCTGTACGACCTCCAAATGACCCCGAATCGCAGCCAGAAGGAAAATGGGCGTGTCCCGAGTCCGCTTACGTCGAGCCCACTCGGGGTCAAAGTTCACCAACACCCGAGTAATCTCCACGAGACCGCTGGAAGCAGCACACCCTAGGGCGTGGAGGAATGTCTTCTGTCTACGACTCGCGTCCTCCATGGAGCCCAGGGAGGTCAGCTGTGACGTCACAGAGGCCACATCCCCGTCCATGACCGCTCGGGTCAGTTTGTTCTTATGCATGATTAATAAGCAGCCTGATCCGATCAGAGACTTTCGGTATCGTCGGCTCCGGTCTGAAGTGTGACGCTTGGGATCTGGAGAACAGAAAAGACCCAAGTAATAATAATATTATAGTTCTGATTTAAGGGATATCAACGATAATATTGATAATAATAATAAT
>NW_004797590.1:449954-451506 GCF_000002075.1 Aplysia californica | reverse complement strand
GGTGGGTGTGTGTGTGTGTGTGTGTGTGGGTGTGTGTGTGTGTGTGTGTGTGTGTGTGCTAGTTCTCAGTGGCGTAGCCTACTCTTAGAGATGTAGGCCTACTCTACAGCGATACAATAATATAACAGCTATACAGAGCCGGGAATTAAGAACAATTCAGGCTAAGGCAGAATATTTATTCATTAATAAGGGGGTAAAAAAACAGTAGGTAGACAATTATACTAGAGCACCGTAACGCCCTCCACCTCCAACTCTAAACACCGATTCTTTAGTTTGATTTGATTCAGTCAGAGTTTTACTGCACTTGTGACAAATATAGGTCATATTATATTTATAAGTGCCAAAGACTAGAAGACTACAAAGAAAAGAAGAAGGAGAGATCAGGACGATAGATGTTGGATAAGGCAGAAGGAGCAAACCACCACGGCACCAGTCAACCATCTTCACCTAGACTAGATCTACTAGACTGTCTAGATTTACCATTACGAAAAGAACAACGACAAACATAAATCCCATACCTCAAATAACCAAAATAGTCTTGAAAAAGACGTATAATACACTATAATATACATCTTTTCTCACAATATGGAACCTACCTTTAACAGTGCATCGTTCTCTCTCTCTCTCTCCTTGTTGTGAGCTCAACCCGACGGTAACGCCTCCTTATATAATTTATTATGGTGAATCGCCCTCGTTTTCCCGCAGCTATTTATAGCAGCGGGATTTCACCACACTGGTGCAAAACACCACTCGTCATTTTCTATTTTTAGCATCTCTAACGGAATTTGCTATGTGTCAAGCCGGCGGTATAGCGAGCTCTCCTATCTCTTTCATGTAGCCTTCACAAGGAGATTAAAAGTGAGGCAGCGTTGTGGAATCAGGCTCTCGTCAATTTAATTGTTGGGCATGTAGAGTTATTGATATCATCTTAAAGCTTGTTCACTTGTCTTTATTTGCTTGAAAAAGATATCCATTTATTTTAAATACAAGTCGAGATATTTGCGAATGAAGGAGGTGGGGGGTCACCTATTTTCAGAGGTAAAATTAGTGAGCAAATAACCGCCAAAGATTAGTTACTTCCTTAGCTTAAGAGTCCGTGGTAACAGAAAATTAAAACATTTTTTGTGCCTTTAATCAACGTTTTTTAAGAAAAATCCACACCAAAACGAATTCTTTAATGGGCATGGAAAGATGTTGAGTCCAAAAAACAAATTTTGATAAAAATTCACAAACCTACAGAAAAATGCAAGTTTCTTCACTTAGATTATTTTGACGAGAGCCTGATTCCACCACGCTGCCTCACTAATGTAGTTACTGTTCCAAGCTCCTTGAGCCTTCCTCTCATTTTATCGATCGTGATAGCGGTTCAGTTACTGCCGGCAAGCGAAAGAGTGGGTTACCAGCCACTAATACCCAAGATGGATATTATTAAGTCTTAAACCGTCTTGGCTAATAGGCCTACTAATAGATGGCATTTTTAAAATTATTAACAAAGGTATGTGGGTTAATGCGGGCGCACGTGTGCGTGTGTGTGTGTGTGTGTGTATGTGTG
>NW_004797590.1:446014-447472 GCF_000002075.1 Aplysia californica | reverse complement strand
AAAGAAATTTAAAAAAAACAACAACAACAACAACAAAAGCACACAAGTCCGTGATTTGAATGGAAGAGGGAAAATTAATTACCACCCCACACCTGCCTGTGGCACTTTGACCTCACGGGTAGAGGCAGGTTGCCTCAACTGAGTAAAAGAACAGCTCTCTACAGCCTTGTCCTCTTGTGTTGAACTCGCTGGAGCTTGTTTTTATTTTTTTTTGGAGTTTTATTGGGGTTTTGTTTTGTTTTCTGTAAGTGTTTTACGGCGCTCACAACTGCATAAGGTCATATGAGCGCGCGGGACACACCTAATAATATTATTTTCAGTTGGTAGAAAATGTTGATTTTTGCCCGGGTGGCGGCCGAAGCCTACAATTATCGATTTTAGACCACCGAGGGATCTTTAATGAGCGCAACTTGCACAAGGGCCTTCCGGGATTTTTCGCCCTTGTCTGAGAAGGTTAGGTGTAGATCTTTCCAACCAGAAGATCAGGGGTGTGGCTGAAAGACAGCAATAAGAAGGCGCCAAGGAGTAGCAGTAGAAATGCTGCAGAAAGAGTCAGGAGCCCAGAGGAGGGGGCAAAGGAGGTGAGAGGGTAGGGGCAGAAAGAGGAGACGAAAGCAGATGACAGAGAGCAGGAAAGGAGGTGAAAGGAGATAATTTAAGAGAGGACATTTTTTCGGTCGCTACCCAGATTCGAACCTGGGACCTTTGAATGAGAGGCCAACACCTTAACCTCTAGGCCACGAGAGCCCCCTCGCTTTAGTTGATCTTCGATTAAGTTGATCTTTTCTTCTCTGGGCCCAGCACCTCTTCTTCTTTACAGTTCCCATCGGTTAACGCTATCCGTACGTCGTGTTTTACTATCGTATCCAAACGACGTGGGGAACTCTGTGCCACCACTTTCCAAAGACGAAATTTACTAGTTAATCCTATCCGTACGCTTTGCATAGCAGTCTGTCCAAACGATTTTTTAAAAAGAAATACTGAAAGTTGCAAAGAGATCTTCTTACTTGAAGTATTCTAAAATGTGAAGAATACAACCCCGAGGGTACAAAATGAACCCAGGGCGTACGGATAGGGTTGATTACCACACCACACCTGCTTATGGCACTTCAACGTCATGGGTATGGTCAGGCTGACCCAACTGACCGACTTGATTTTTCTGTTTGTTATTTTTAATATATAAGTAAATGTATTACACCGACTAAATTTTCCTACTCGTTGTTTTTTGAATAAGTATTACATCCTCTAAATTATCTTGCTCGATGTTTCTTAATAAGTATTGCGTTGACTAAATTATCTTGCTCGTTGTTTCAGAATACGTATTGCTTTGACTAAATTATCTTGCTCGTTGTTTCAGAATACGTATTGCGTTGACTAAATTATCTTGCTCGTTGCTTCTGTAGAAGTGTTACGTACCGACTAGATAATTTTGTTTGTTATTTTTATATATATATATAT
>NW_004797590.1:443676-445892 GCF_000002075.1 Aplysia californica | reverse complement strand
TATATATATATACAAGTACATGTATTACAGCGACTGGATTATTTTGTTCGTTTTTGTTTTTTTAAAGTACTACATCGACTATAGTGGGTTCAAAAATGCATAGGGCGGGAACTTATTGTCAAATATCTCCTTAACTATGGAATATAGATTCTCCAACTTTTGCGCTTGACTTTTATCAATTTTGTCCACGTGAATATTTTTTTCAAACTCCTGCACACTGCATTCTAGAAAATTCCTTAATAAATACTTTTTTTAAAAATCTCCGTCAGTGGTTTTCATAGATTTTTAAAAAGTTACAGCTCGAGCAATATCGCTTTTTAAAGCAAATCTGTAATTTTTTTTCTAATCGCAACATTATGCTTATTGAACATAATTTGGTTAGGGAACCGTTAGTGCAAAAGAAGTGTTCTCTATAAAATTAATTTCTTGTAACAAGTTTTGCCACTAAAAAGTGTCATTGGTGAGCTGTGACGTAAGCAATCGTATGAAAAATGTTTGTGATAAGCGGGAAGTGCTGTGAACAGTTCCATTTTCCGCGTGATGGAGATTTATACATGTAGTACTTCATATAAATTTATGAGGAAAATTTTTTTAATCGAGCCTCAGTTGTTGGGGAATAATGTGATTAAGTTAAGACAAATTGATACAAACTGATGTGCAAAGTATGGGTGACATTGATTCTCCCGTCAAAGAGATATTATTTGAGGATAAGTTGCGCCACGAATGTTTGATTTCACTACAGACTAACTTGCTTTTTGCTTCTGAATAAGTATTACACCGGCTACATTATTTTGCATGTTGGTTTTGAATAAGTATTGCACCGACTAGAAGTATCAGTATTTATTGGTTCAATAAAACGCTTTGCTGTTCCATTTGTTTGTATACGTTGTTACAGCTCATTTCAAATCACCATACGCAAATCAGAAATAAGAATTGGCATATTTATTAAAGGTATACTTGTTGCTATTTAAGAAAGAAGAATTGAAGAATCTATTTGTACACTGAAGTTCTTCTTAAAATAAATATTATTTATATATATATTTTATAAATATATATATAATTTTTTTTAACAAATTGAAAAGCTGCAACTAAGCGCATCTTCAATGAATTAAAACCGTCTTTAAAATAAATATTTCTTACAGCTTTAAAGTTAAACACCCATGCTTGTGAAAAGACAAAGAAAAGACTCCAAAGAAACGGTAAAAGTAAACATATGTATTTATTTCATGATTCATGGAATGGACAACTGAAATGGGCATAACATAATAAATTAAACGATAGTAAAAAAATAATAATATTTATTATGACTTAAATATTAATGGGAAACAACTCGGTAGGCCTTAAACTTTGATGATGGATTTTCCGATGTTAGCTCCCTTGAACAAATCGATGAAGGCTTGGGCCATGTTTTCGAAACCGTTTGTGATTGTCTCTCTGGGCTGGAGTTTTTTCTGAAATAACAAAACGAGGATTGTTGAGGGATCTGAATCATTCATTTATTCATTCATTCTTCCATTCATTCATTCATTCGTTCGTTCGTTCGTTCGTTTATTCATTCATTCTTCCTTTTTGTTGATGTTGTTCCAGTGTCCCTTTTTCGGAGATTGTTGAGGGTTCCAGGGCTTTTCATCCATTCATCCATTCATTCATTTATTCATTCATTCATTCATTCATTCATTCATTCATGCATTCATTCATTCATTCATTCATTCATTCATTCATTCATCCATTCATTCATTCATTCATTCTTTTGTACTGAATTCGTGTCCCATATTAATGACCTTGCTCGTATCAGACAATGCTTTTGTTCTGAAAACGTGAGTAAGTAAATAATGTGTTTAATAATTATATTTTAGGACTCTCACTTTTCAAAAGAGAGAACCCTATCTATCTATCTATCTATCTATCTTACTATCTATCTATCTATCTATGTGTATCTATCTATCTATCTATCTATCTATCTATCTATCTATCTATCTATCTATCTATCTATCTATCTAACAGTACAACTCACCTGCTGTACAAGAGAGATGATTTCTTTCCTCACTCGGGGGAACTCGTCCAGGTGGTTGAAGATGAAGAAGCCTCTCACCTGTGCCTCAGCGAACAGAATCCTGCCGAATGGGTTGGGAACTGGGAACAGAGGAGGAAACAACATGAAGGGAAGTGTGTGTGTGTGGGTGCGGGGGGGGCGGATAATATGTGTGTGGGGGGGT
>NW_004797590.1:435860-442357 GCF_000002075.1 Aplysia californica | reverse complement strand
AGAAGAAGAAGAAGAAGAAGAAGAAGAAGAAGAAGAAGAAGAAGAAGAAGAAGAAGAAGAAGAAGAAGAAGAAGAAGATGGCGCTGCAGTCTTTGTTTTAAAGCTCTCTTTCGTTTCTCCAGAAGAAGAATAGGAATAGCACCCCCTTGCGTGCGCAGATCGACTGCTGTTCATCAGCAGTTCGGGTACGTTCAGGGCGGAGTTTTCGGTGTGTGTGTTTTTTTTATGACCTCTCGCCTTTCATTCTAAAGCCAAATTAGATTAAGAAAACAGTCGCCTCTTCCACGGAAGAGGTTTTTTTGTCAGCGTAGCGATTTTAAAAAGCGTTCTTCCGAAATTTGAATTCTAATTAATTAAAAAAACTCGTTAGTTTCACTTTGATTTTTTTTCACACAAGTAGGATAACTCTGTTCGCAAAAGGTGCGCTTTTCCGAAGAGGACGCCACGCCACCAGATTTTGAGGACGCTTTTTTAATTGGCTCAAAGAGAGGACCCAGTGAACCATCTTGTTGTCTACTATCATTGACCTACCTTTGCACGAGCCAGCTGTCCCACCATGCTGCCTACAGCCCCGGATGCTGCGCTGATAATGACCACGTCACCAGACTTGGGGGCACAACGCTCCAGGAAGGCCAAGTAAGCGGTCACTCTGTGGAAGACATAATAAATAGATATGTGGGTCAGTGGGTCAGTGGGTCAGTGGGTCAGTGGATGACGTCGAACAGGGAAATGGGTACTTAACCCTATCCGTACGCCGTGGGGTCATTTTGTACCCCCGAGGTTGTATTCTTTACATTTTCGAATACTTCTAGTACGAAGATCTCTTTGAAACTTTCAGTATTTCTCAAAAAATCATTTTGACATACCGCTATGCAAAGCGTACGGATCAGATTAACGAGTAAATTTCCTCTTTTGAAAGTGGTGGCACAGAGTTCCCCACATCGTATGGATACCATAGTAAAACACGACGTACAGATAGGGTTAATTAACGAGTGTGACGTCATATGTTAAAGGGTAACTAAAGAGGGTGACGTCTGAGCTAAATGAATGTGGGTGGGTGGGTGACGAGTGTTTGCTAGGGTAGGCCTATGGTTTGCTCCTTTTTTCCCTGTTTAACATCTATCGTCCGTGTCTCACCTTCTTTTATTTCTTTACGGTACATTATTCTCTGGTAACATCTCAAATCTTCGGCATTGATATTACGGCCTATTTGTGATGCAAGTTCTGTAAAACTTTTACTTAAATCTGCGAGATGAGTGGCGTGTGTTTGGGTTACCTTACATGCCGGGAAATGAGTGGATGATGTTATGGGTACGAGATTTAATCTCTGAAGACAAAATTCAGAGAATAAATCAATGACGTCACTGGTCAGGGTGTGGATGAATGGCGTAAAATCGTTTCCGTAGAATTACAAAGCTGTATCTTATATTTTTTACCGTTTGGAGTTAGTAAGACCATGAGATCAGAAACGTAATGTTCTATCTGCTCTATCAAAATCGTAAGATTAATAGGAGTTGTTATCAAGATATTCATAGAACAATTGCATTCGAAAAAGCTTGACATGATGTAAAAATTCAAAATTTTAGACATCAAATTTCTCAAAGCTTCTTACTGACCAGATAGAACGTTGTAATTCGTTAGCGTGTTGGGAAACTCAATTATTTTTTTTTTTTACCTCAAAAGTCTCGAGACTAGAACGTGTGGGCTGAGAGAGCTTTGTTATTCTAGATTAGCTAAATGTTAACGTCAGAGTATCCGTTACTGCAGTTTTTGGGACACCTGAATAGACATAATAAGGATCTTGAACATCTAGCTCTCACTTGCAAAATTGAAGGCAAACGAGGCAGGGGTAGGCCCAGAACAACATACTTACGGAACCTAAACAAATGGGTAACAGGGAAAGATCAGGGAAAAGTAGCTTTTTGTTTAGAGCATCCGAGCAAAGGAATGAATGGAGAACCATGATCACTGATGTATGTCGCAGATCTGGCACTGGATGACGATGCTCTGTTACTGGCAGAGTGTGCACTACTTACCCTGGCATGCCGATGACTCCGAGCCACAGGGAGGGAGAGAGGCCGGGTACTTTGGGTACGATCGTGGGTTTGAATCCCAGGTTCATGGTCTCTTTGACGTTGAGGATGGCGTGGCTTCTCCAGCCAACGTGGGCGAGGACTAGAGCGCCTTTGGGGAAGTCTCTGGCTTTGGACTCCATGATTCTGTGAGGGATGGAGAGAGAAAAGTAAGACAGGTAAGTGGAAGAGGGAGCGAGTAAGAAAGAATGGAGAGACGTGAGTGAAAGAGAAGCGAGGAACAGGGAGAAGGAGAGGCGTGTAAGAGTGAAAAAGTGAGATGGTGACAAAAAGAAAGAAATAGTGAACGAGGACAGTAGAAGGTAAGAGAGAGAGAGAGAGAGAGAGAGAGAGAGAGAGAGAGAGAGAGAGAGAGAGAGTAAGAGTGAGAGATAAAAGATATAAGTGAGGAAACGAGAATGACAGAAGAAAAAGAAGATAAAGATGTGAGAAACGAGAGAGAGAGGAGGGGGGGGGAGAAAAATGAGAAAAGAGTGTAATAGATAAGAGAGAGAAGTGAGAGACGCGAGTAAGAGAGTTAGTGTTTGTTGGCTTGAGTATAAAAAATTACAATAAGAGATAGATAGAAATACAGACAGACACAGCAGAGGGAAAGTAAAGAAAAAATGCCTCCCATTAACAGTTTACATTAAAATGGATGGATAGATGGGTGAATGGATGGGTGGATGGATGGATGGCTGGATGAATGGATGGTTTTAATGGATGTACGGATGTACGGATGGATGGATGGATGGATGGATGGATGGATGGATGGATGGATGGATGGATGGATGGATGGATGGATGGATGGATGGATGGATGGGTGGATAGGTGGAAGGATAGATGGATGGTTGGATGGATTGGATGGGTGAAGGTATGTATGGATGGATGGACAAAAGACAAACATACCTCCCAACTTGTTCAGCGGGCAGTCCTGTGGGGAGATTCAGCGTTCTGTGGACAGCAAAAAACAGAAAATCATAAAATGAGGTGCTTCTTATAATTAAGTCGTTTCCCTTCCCTGTAACTCCATAACCGTTCCGCCTTGAACGCTGGAATTTATGTCATCACAGATGCACGGCAAAAATGTGTTGCAATAATATTATCACTCCCCAGTCAGAAGTGGACTCCTTTACCTACCTTGCTTGGAGTGTCATTGACTGTAAAGGTGGAACCGAGGCAGATGTAAAAGCAAGAACCGCCAAGGCAAGATCAGGATTCAATCAATTATTAAAAGTCTGGTAAATAAGCAACATCTCACTGCGCACCAAGATTCGACTCTTTAACTCCAATGTCAAGCCTGTGCTCCTGTACGGCTTCGAAACTTGAAAGACAACAAAGACAGTAAGTATTGAATAAAGTCCAGACTTTCATCAACAGATGCATTAGGAGTATCGTAAGAATTAAGTGGCAGGATGGAATAAGAAATGAAAAGCTGTTGGAAAGGACAGGACAAAAGCATATAGAAGTAGAAATGGGACTAAGAAAGTGGCGTTGGATGGGACACACCTTCAGAAAGCCCAGCGGAAACATCACAAAACAGTCGTTGCAGTGGATCCCCCAGGGAGCACGAGGCAGAGGTAGGCCACGGGAAACATGGAGAAGATATGTGGAAAGGGTCATGAGAGAGATGAAGCTCACTTGGAACGAGCTTGGAAGCATGGCCCAGGACATAAATGGAAGGAGCGTGTATATGGCTCATACCCTGCCAGGGGTGAAAGGCATTGATGATGATAATGATGATTATCGTCATCTTGACTGGAGCTGTGATGTGTCTTTGTCTTTCTGCTAGAACGTTGTGTCCCTTTTAGCCGGGGTAACCCTTTTTTGTAAGAGTGTTACGACATTTGCAAGACAATTAACACAGTGTCACGGGGTTGACCCTGGCAGACAAAGTCGAAGCCCGTCTTGTAAATTATTGTTTTGTTTTTGTAAAGTGTTTTACGGCGCTCGCAACTGCATAAGGTCATATGAGCGCGCGGGACACACCTAATATTTTCAGTTGGTAGGAAATTTTGAATTTTGCCCGGGTGGCGACCGAAGCCTACTCTTATCAATTTTAGACCACCGAGGGATCTTTAACGTGCGCAACTTGCACACGGGCCCTCCGAGATTTTTCGCCCTTGTCCGAGAAGGCTAGGTGTAGATCTTTTCTACCAGAAGATCAGGGGTGTGGCAGAAAGACAGCAGTAAGGAGGAGCCAAGGAGTAGCAGTAGAAAGGCTGCAGAAAGAGTCAGGAGCCCAGAGGAGGGGGCAAAGGAGGTGAGGGGGTGGGGGCAGAAAGTGGAAATGAAAACAGACAACAGAACTTTGCTAGAGAGCAGGAAAGGAGGTGAAAGGAGACAATTTTAGAGAAGAAAATTGTCGGTCGCTACCAGGATTCGAACCCGGGACCTTTGAATGAGAGGCCAACACCTTAACCTCTAGACCACGAGAGACCCCTTGTAAATTATGATCTTAATTGTGTCGTAAGGGGTGTAAAAACAACAACATAAAAAGATTATCTGATGTTGAAGAACAGTCTTACCTGATGTAGGGATCCACGGTGAAGAAAACAGCCTCAATCAGAATCTCTGTAAAGAAATAGATAAAATACGTTTATGATTTACTTCCAAACTTTAAATAACAAAACAAAAACAACATCAAAAACACAAACTAAACATGCCTCACTAATGCAATTAAATAGGAAAAGACAAATTAAATACAATTCTCAGAACACTTGAATCGACATGAAGGCCACGGCCAACTTAACTGATAATTTATAATGAATAGCGTGATTTGTATAGCGTCATTGCCCGCTCAACAACAAGCTCTATGCGCTTAACACTCTATATCATTATTATCATTATTATCATCATCATCAGCAGCATCATCATCATCATCATCATCAGTAGTAGTAGTAGTAGTAGTAGTAGTAGTAGTAGTAGTAGTAGTAGTAGTAGTATTACTGTTATTATTATTACTGTTCTCATTGTTATTATCACTGTTATTGTTAGTATTTTTTGGTGTGTGAGAGAGTTTGGATATGTGAAGGGTGTATAATGAAGTGGCAAAATGAGAATTGTGGAAAGCGAAGAGAAGTGGAGGATGTGGGTATGGCGCAGGGGAAGGTTGGGGGGGGGGGGGTATGTGTGAATGTTGGTTTGTCCTTACCGTCTGGCTTGAGGGTGTCTGCCAATTTCTCTTCCACCAGCTCGAAGTCGGTGATTTTGGGGGTGCCCTCGAAGGGCTTCACTGTCTTCCACACTTTGGCGACCACCATTTTGATTGATTTGCTGAAACGAGAACAACAATGATTTCAATGACAACTATAATAACAAGTTATTTAGACACTACCAATTTGGTTTATATTTTGCTGAAAAAGGGGAACAATGATTTCAGTGACAATTACATTGGTTTTCTTATGCTAAAAAGAAAACGACAACGATTTCAATTACCACTAATGTGTCTACAACCATTTGGATTTACAAGACGAAAAGAAAATAACTCCCTTATAATAAGGCCAATTTGTGTTTAAAGAGACGTAAAA
The DNA here is from genome assembly GCF_000002075.1 of Aplysia californica. NCBI lineage: Eukaryota > Metazoa > Mollusca > Gastropoda > Aplysiida > Aplysiidae > Aplysia > Aplysia californica. The sequence goes on along the minus strand of NW_004797590.1, from coordinate 436,755 downwards.
AAACGGAAATCCACCGAGGGCCTAGTCTGTACCCGTTAGTTAGTAAGTAGGCCTGGTGTACTGCATAAGCTGTTTTGACTGTACATGAAAAAATTGAGGCCACGGCACAGTACCTAAATATAGATAGCGGGTGGATCTGTTAAAATAACCATTAGTTCCATCGTTTGAAGACCATAGCTCGGCATTCTTATTTAGTTACTAGTCCTATGTTAATTGTTAAGAGTGCAAGGTCTTTAGACCGACGTTTGTGATTTCTTTTGACTAACGGACGGTTTGGCCGTTGCTTGCAGATGATGTGAGTTTGATAGCAGTATCTATCCGGAGACGTCTCAGACGGAGATAGACCAATCAAAATGCTTGGTTCCTGTAGTGTAGACCAAGTTTTAAAAAATCTGAGGGCGGGGGGTTCAGGGGGCATGCATGCATAATTTGATATTTCACCGTAAGGTTTGCAATTTTGATGAAAATAATTGATTTACGACTGTTTTAGTGGCTATAAGTGTGATCTGCAGCAAGCAATACGCCCCAAAGCAGTGGTGCATAATCTGTGTGCGGGAGTGCGTCTCCGAATAGTTCCTGGGTGCTCTACGAATATCTTCTGCCGAGTTTGATTCCCAAGTCGAGTGGGAATGTGTTCTTTCAAGTAGCTACATTTGTCTGTTGAGCTGACCCTGACACACAGTTTAGAGCAGCCAGCCTCCTATATTATCTAAATGCGCCGATGTGGGTGTAAATCGTCTACAATCTCTAATTTAAAATGTTACAGCTGTTACCACATCATGGGTCAAAGCAAAACGAGAGGTGTCATCTTTGATAACAAATAATTGATATGAAGTACATATCTATAATTTAAGTTAGATTTAGCTACCCCTCTCTCTCTCTCTCTCTCTCTCTC
>NW_004797590.1:433783-435666 GCF_000002075.1 Aplysia californica | reverse complement strand
TCTCTCTCTCTCTCTCTCTCTCTCTCTCTGTGAGAACATGTTCTTAACAATATTATCTTTCAAATATATTGCACCCTTCCCTACAAAGTAGACCTCAGTAGACAGATGTTTTGAACTTTCTCTAACTTTCTCTAACCAAACAAATTCTCTGCTGTTGACGAGCTCCAAAGCATGATCTAAATCTAGGCCTTGGGTTGTCTTTTTTTTTTTTTGTTAAGTGACGAGGTTATGGTCCTGCCATCCACCGCCGATACTATAAATAAACCATGTTTGGTGTTTTTCCTTTTCCTCTAAATGTCAAAAGTTAAAAGAAGTGCCTATTCGTTATCGTTTTATTTTTTCTTTCTTTCTTTCTTTCTTTCTTTCTTTCTTTAAGGAGAAGTTTATGGTCTTGCCATCCTCCGCCGATAAAGTATAAACAGAATTATTAAGCTTTTTATTTTCTCCAAGTTTGAAAAGTGAAAAGAATCAAATAACCATTCACTCTCTTTTTTCCTCTTCTTTCTTTCTTTGTTGTTTATGGAAAAGGTTCTTGTTCTGCGACGTACTGCCGATGGCTATAAATAGATTATACTATTCAAGTCTTTACGACGTAAAAAAAAACAACACAAAAAGAAGCTTTAATATTCACGCTCTATCTGGGAAGCTCGAATTTTGGAAGCTCCAATAACACCAGGAAGGGGGTGACAATATTATGAGATCCAGATTAATCCAGCTAAATTAGTCGAAGTTTTTCACGCCCTAATCTCAGATCGTTTGGTCACTTTTAAGCACAAGGGGGTTATCCCAAAAATGCTGTTTTGAGAAAATCGAAGGTAAAGTTTTTTCCCTTATTCAGTTTCTTTAAAAGACAAGGAGAGTTTTCTCTATAAACAAACAAACATACACACATATGAAACCAAACTTCTCCTATAGGTAGAGCAATGCCCACTTTTGGTGTAGGTCAAGCTTTCTGGAAACCTCCGAAATCTGCGTTAGACCACTTGTCATTAAAAGCGACCAATTATAAATAGCTATGCGCTCTATGGAATATTGTTGAGTAGGTACTCATAACATTCAGCAGGCAATTGTTAATTTATTTTTTTTAAGTAAATAAACTGTTAAAATGTACTAAACTCAGAAAGCATTTTTCATCAGAGAAAAGAAAACATTGTTTCATTCTTTTAACAATCGTCCCTATCTGCATTAAGTATTTTTTCTTGCTTTCCATAAATTTAGAATCTGAATTTCGACAAAAGAATATTTATTCACATAGAGGCAACAATATACACACTCTGAAATATGTACTACTAGGTATATACTATGAAACATGCAAATTCGTTTTTCCTGATTTGCACATGATGGTTAGAAATGTGCCGCAAATTAATCGTTGGTCTGCTACTGAAATAACATAATATTATTAATTACTTTGCCCACTCGTTAGCACGGTTGATGACGATTTCAACGAAAAAGTAATGATCTCGTCTTAAGTTTCTCACCTTGTTAGAAAAGCGGTTAAAAAAATTCCTGAAGTAAATTGAGCAGACTCAAAGATCCGAGACAGAAATTATGTCTTGTTGAAGCTTTCACTACGAGAGAAGTTGAATTCTTTGAGCTCTGGTGCCCGCTTTATATATACAAGTAAATTCTATACCCCGATCAATCTTTCTACGTGTTTACTCAAGTGAGTAGAAATTTTTATTCTCTGCAACTCTCCCGTAAAAATTACGAGTTGTAAGGGAAAATGTTGAGTAACTGTGGTTGTAGGCTGGGAACTCCGCGAAAACTTCTAAACATCAGGTTTGCTTTGTGACGACAGCAGATTTTTCTTGCACGTTATACCGTCGGCCGTTAGGACGTCATCGGTTGTACAGAGTGTGGAGAGAGAGAGGGGGGGCGGGAGT
>NW_004797590.1:426531-428005 GCF_000002075.1 Aplysia californica | reverse complement strand
TGTGTGTGTGTTATGCGTGCGTGTATGAAGAGAGAGAGAGAAGGTGTGTGTGTGTGTGTGTGTGAAGAGAGAGATGATGTGTGTGTAGAGAAGATGTGGGTGTATGCGTGGGTGAGTGTATGTGTGTGTGTGCGTGTGTCTGTGTCTGTGTGTGTCTGTGTGTGTGTGTCTGATTCCTCCATTCACTTGAGCAAAATATTAATTCTTTTCAGTATGTTTCGCTCTTCGTACTTGTATTTATGTAACGCGCCTGTAGTTGTGTGCACAGCGAGTAGGCGCTAAAATGATTAATGATCGACACCATTTTTCTATTAACAGATATTTCAGGACGCGTGTCTCACAAAAGAAGCAAAAACGTCGGTAATATGTTCCCATGTTTGGCATTCCAGATAATGTCAGGTCATCATCATCATCCAGTGCCAGATCTGCGACAGACATCGGCGATCAAGGTTATCCATTTATTCCTTCTCTCGGATGCTCTCGAAAAAGCTACGTTACCCTGATCTTTCCCTGTTATCCTTTTGTTTAGGCTCCCTAAGTAGGTTGCCCTGGGCCTACCCCTGCCTCTTTTGCCTTCAATTTTGCTAGTGAGAGCTAGATGTTCAAGACCCTTATGTCTATTCAGGTGTCCCAAAAACTGCATTTGTCGTTTCCTGGTTGTTTTATAACAGTGGTCGTCCCACGCGGGCTTCTTCAAGTACTAACTCATTTGATTTCTTTTCTTTCCACGATATTCTTAGCCGTCTCCTAAGAAACTACATTTCTGTTGCTTCTATTTTATTTTCAAGCATTCACAGCCCTATAGAAGGGTTGACCACACTTAGCATTTCAGAACTTTCATTTTGGTAGTCATCGAGATGTTTCTATTTTTCAGGATTGGGCTCATTCTATTGAAACCAGCCTTAGCCATTGTATTTCTCTGTTTTATTTCTGTCGAACATTTGGCATCAGATATTATCATATTATTTTATATTATTATTTTATATCCTAAATGTTCAAACTGTTGGACTTGTACCTTTGCTAATTAGATTCAAACTAGAAAATTGCTGCTGTTTTATATTACCATGTATTCTGTTTTCTTAATTTTCAACAATAATCCTTTATTTTCACTTTCTATTACAACAGTATCTAGAAGCAATTGAAGGTCCTTTTCTGTGTCTGCTATTATAATTGTGTCATCTGCATACCTGATGTTATTACTATTTTCTCCATTTACTTTGAGGCCAGGACATTGTTCAATGTTTCTAAGGATTATTTCACTTTACATGTTAAAGAGGTATGGTGACGTAACACATCCTTGCCTCACTCCTCGCCTAATCTGCTTATATTCACTGTATTCTCCATTTATTCGTACAGCTTCGTTTTGGTCATAATTATAACGCTGTTTGGTACACAGGGGAGGTTATTTCTTTCCTAACCCAGGGGAAGTCATCCAGATCGTGGAAGATGAAGAAAAGAAATCCCTCCCCCCCCC
>NW_004797590.1:418732-425486 GCF_000002075.1 Aplysia californica | reverse complement strand
GAGAGTAATATACAAAGGAAAAGAGAGAGAGAGATATATATGAAACGATTGGAGGAGTTACTAGAGAGTAATATACAAAGGAAAAGAGAGAGAGAGATATATATGAAACGATTGGAGGAGTTACTAGAGAGTAATATACAAAGGAAAAGAGAGAGAGAGAGAGAGAGAGAGAGAGAGAGAGAGAGAGAGAGAGAGAAGAGATAGGGAAAATATAGATATTTGATAGGAAAGAAGGAGCAGACGACATCACAGCACACACTGACCAACCACTTTTTAGTTTGTTACATGACCTAGACATTTTAATGAAACAAGACCCCCAAAAAAGTACATGATAAACTTAGTCCTGCAGAAAGTCACCAATCAACGAAGCTTGTTTTTACAGCTTCATCAAAAGTAAAATCAATAACAGTAGTAACGACAATATAAGACCTCCAATATTAATACCAACAACGCCAACACCAACACAGTAACAGCACCAATAGCAACAACATAAACATCACCGCCAACAACAACAAAAAACAACAACAACAACAACAATAGTACCAAGATTAGCAAAAACACCAACCCAAAGAACAGCATCAACACCAACAACAATAACAGCAACAACAATAACAGCAACAACAATAACAGCAACAACAATAACAGCAACAGAAACAACAACCTCAATAACGACAACATAACAGAAACTCCGACTTGATCGTACCCGTGTCATTATTCTTGTTGTAGACAGAGATCTGACCACAGATGAGCACTCGGGCTTTCCTTCGCATGTTGTTGAATACAGCTTCCCTGAGGTCTCCTCCCACCTGTTGGAAAAACAAGTTAAATTCATCATCATCATCATCATCATCATCATCATCATCATCATCACCATCATCACCATCATCATCATCATCATCATGGTATAAGAACTTTGTAAATGAAGAGCTCAGCCCATGTTGCTGAAGATGGGGCCATGAAAAGGAGGATATCAAACATTATGTTTGAATGTCCAGGAACAATGGCACTTAGATCGGAGTTATTTGGACGAGTGGAGGTGCCTTTAAGTATAATGACAATGGAGCCGAAAAAGAGCCTCGCACTCGCTCGAAGATTTCTTCGTTGAGTCCGCCAGGCCTATTACGGAAACAAAAAAAAATTATCATTTTCATCATCATCATCAACATTCTTTCTCACCCCTTGTCTGTATGTCGGCCATCAACATGAACTGTCCATTAACTTCTGCCCTGCATTAAAAATTAAATACAAACACAAGCACACACACACACACACACACACACACACACACACACACACACACACACACACACACACACCCCACACACACACACACATACACACACACACACACAAGTACTCACGTTGTCGTAGTAGATATCAACTCCATCTGGAGCATACTGCTTCATAGCTACTTCCGGCGCAGTTTCCTTGTAGTTGAAGACGTGGTGGAAACCTAGTGACTTCAGCCAATCACATTTCTCCTTGGAGCCGGCCGAGCCAATCACTGTGCAGCCCTGAATATTATGCAAATTATAAGGGCATAAAAAGTAGTGTTATTCTCGCACACATGGAAATGCATGAATAACTTAACTGATGTGTGAAAGATCGTCAACCAGCTGACAAGTTGTACTAAGCCTTACATTTTTATTCCTTTCGGGTATATCTGTGGTATTGCTTGTAAGTGCTCGAGAAATATTAATATTATCATTTTGTCGAACAAAAGTAAATATCAAATATTGAAAAAGGCAAGAACAGATACATAATATTAGTAAAATTGTTTCGTTGTTTTTTTAATGGAATTACTTTCCCTGTCTCCTGAAAAAAAGAAATTTGCAACTGGTCTTAGAACATTCTAAAAGCTATCTGAAAGATATTTAAACGAAGAACCGAACTCTCAACCTACCTTATCACGGGCCAGCTGTCCCACCACACTGCCCACGGCACCAGACGCTGCGCTGACCACAACTACCTCACCAGGTTTGGGGTTGCACTCCTCAAGAAAGGCCATGTAGGCGGTCACTCTGTGGGAGATATTACGTTCTTCCGGTCAGTGGATGTTCGAATGATGTCAGAGGATGCGTGGGTAACGTCTCCTCAAGTCAGGGAAATTGAGTCACAGGTCATGGAAATCGAGTCTTTTAGTTATTTCTTTATTAATGATGTCACAGGTTAAAAGATAAATGTGGCACTACACAGATTTCGATCGTGTGTTTGGAGGACGTCATGTGTAAGTCTAACTTTTTGTCGTTCCATCTCGTGTTTCTGTCTGTCCGTCTAACCATTACCCAGCACCTTCCTCGTTCTCCTTCTTCTTCTTCTTCCTCGTTCTCCTTCTTCTTCTTCTTCCTCGTTCTCGTTCTTCTTCTTCTTCCTCGTTCTCGTTCTTCTTCTTCTTCTTCCTCGTTCTCGGTCTTCTTCTTCTTCTTCCTCGTTCTCGTTCTTCTTCTTCTTCCTCGTTCTCCTTCTTCTTCTTCCTCCTCGTTCTCCTTCTTCTTCTTCTTCCTCGTTCTCGTTCCTAGCACCAAGTTATGACCGTTAGTGTATCTGTGTGCTTCCATTGCGTTAGGCAAACAAACATACTTCGAAAGAAATGGAGTGGAAGATAAATATGGCGGGTACTAAGCTGTGGTTTACTTCTTCTTTTATATCAGACATCTGTCATCCTCCTCTTTTTCTTCAAATGTTGCCCCCTAGTAACACCTCTACTCTTCGGGTACTTGTATGACCTAGTTGTGTTGCGAGTAAAACTCCTACTAAATGAAATAAATGGATGACACCAGAGATGCAGATAGAGATATATAAATACATGACGTCACCATATTATGTGAGTGGGCGAAATATTCTGCGTTTGGTGTCTTCTCTTCAGAGTGCTACATCTTTCCCATTTTTCTGTCGGACGCTGAGACCCGGACTTTAACTTTAACGAAGGCAGAAGAAGACAAAATACCCGCGTTTGAGATGTGGTGCTGCCACAGAGTGTCCAGAATTAGGTTGGAAAGCGAAAAAGAAAAATAATGAGGTGTGTCAGATGCACCGCTTGGTCGTATAAAACGCCACCAGACCATTGCGAAGGAGATACTCGAAGGCAGGACTTGAGACAAGGACAATGTATAGACAACGAACAATGTGGACCCGCGACATCAAGAAATGGACTGGCCTAAGTATAACAGAGAATATGACGGCAGCTAGCGACCGCAAGCAATGGCGAGTCATTGAACGACAACCTCTACGTCAGAGATGTAACCTCTAGTATGACAGAAAAGATGATGTAAGGCCCCATGAATAAACCACTGGTCAAAGATCCAATCAATGAGTTGAGGAGGGGAGATCAATCCATAATCTTCCAACTTAGAACACAACATGTGCCCTTCAATCAACATCTCAACCGAATTGGAGTAAAGCAGTCTGCTGCCTGCCCACTATGTGACTACCCGTCAGAGACAGCGGAACAGCATCATCTGTTCTTCTGTTGAAAACTAACTGATCTGAGGGGATGTTTTCTTCCCAAGCTACCCCACATATCTAACTAACTCTACTCGTCAAGACAACAATTAAAACAGACATGCAGCTATTACAAAATGGCATCGTGCAGAAGAGTTAACGCTCAGATGCCACTGAATCGCTAATAACAACCACAACAACAACAACAACAACAACAACAACAACAGCAACAACAGCAACAACAACAACAGCAACAACAGCAACAACAACAACAACAACAACAACAACAACAACATCAGGCGGTGCCATCTCTTCGGGAAGGATTCAGGGAGGTTGGACTGCGTCACCCGCTACCCAAGAGAGGCGGTGGCCCTAGCGAAGAGCACGCTCTTCGGGGCTCCAAACATTTCGAACGGATAGGCTACCACACACACATATACAACAACAACAACAACAACAACAACAACAACAAAAACAACAACAACAACAACAAAAACAACAAACTTCTAGGCATCCAGATATTTCGGGAAACTTCTTGAAATAAGATAGGTTGGGGTGTGGGGATACTGTTCAGATGCTTTGTTCAGACACAAGTGAGCACTTACCCGGGCATGCCGATGATTCCGAGCCACAGGGAAGGAGAGAGTCCAGCTATTTCTGGCACGATCTCGGGTAGGAATCCCAAGGTCATGGGCTCTTTGACGTTGATGATGGCGTGGCTTCTCCAGCCAACGTGGGCGAGGACGAGGGAGCCTTTGGGGAAACCTTTGGCTTTGGAGTCCAGGATTCTGAAAGAGAAAGAAGGAGATATGAGTGAGGGAGATTTGTAAGAGATGAAGAGAGGGATGAGAATGAGAAAGGAAGACAGAAAAGTGAAATAAATATTGAGAGAGAAGAGAAAAGAGAGAGAGAGAGAGAGAGAGAGAGAGAGAGAGAGAGAGAGAGAGAGAGAGAGAGACAGAGAGAGGAGAGACAGAGGAGAAAGGAGAGAAAAGGAAAGATAGAGCATTATTATGAGTGAGACGTAGAAAATTAAACGTTGCGAAAGGTATCATTACGTAAATGAAAAGGTAAGTCAGTAGATGTGGGTGGATGAAAGGGTGCATGAATGAACCAAAGGATGGAAAAGATAAGATAAGATAAAATAATGCTTGATAGTTTTTTAAAAATACTTCTTTTATCTTTCTTTCTTTGTTTTCAGAGGTACCTATCGTGATCTCACAATCTGCGTGGAAATGGGTGTGATGGTGTGATGGATAGATATAAATGAGGAATCATTACAGGGGCAGATGAAAAGAATGGTTGGATGGCCGCATGGTTGAATTCAATGATGGGTTGATGGATCCGGATGAATGGGAAGGTGGCGGAGTTCGCAAATGAATGGATGAGTTGATGGATGGATGGATTCATGCATGGATCGATTCATGTATGGATAGTCTGATAGATGGATGGACTGATGAATGGATGGATGGATAGGCGTAAAAACACAAAAATACCTTGCAACCTGCTCGGCTGGCAGACCGTTGGCGTAGACTCTGAGGACAACAGACAACAAGACTGGTCAGATTTTTTCCCTACTGTAGTGTATATCGCGAGCTCAGTACTATAATATTATATACTTAAAGAACTTGAAATATTATTTATTTCAGGAACTTCAAAAAAGGGGGTTGCAGAAAAAAAAATTCTGAGAACATCCGATTTGAGATATGAGTGGCTAGCCATGATTTCTAAGGTCTGTTTCAGATCTCGTACTTGAAGTAAGAAGAAGATCTGTCAACAGCGCTTAGAGTACCCTCATATTATTATCATGGGAGTAATTGTTTTGATGCAGGATTTTATTTATTTAGTCTGAATGGCGAACAGTCTCGAGATTTAAAAATATATAGGCCAAGAAACATGTATTGGCGCCGTCAAATAACCATGCTTAACTGGCCCAAAGAATATTATTATCTCATTGTAATGGTAAACACTTATCTCATATCTAAGACCAAGTTTGTCTGATGTTTACAAAATAAGAATTCACTCGGTGTTAATTAACTCTTAAAGAACGTGACTCACATAGTGTTATTATTTATAGAAAAAACCTTTCAGGTTAAAACGTAAGTACCCCCAACCTACACTACCTTCATTTTACGCAAGTAAACGGTCCCACACAAAGTTTGGACTGATACTATTTTACACTTTTCAGACCCAACGAAAACCCCTTTGCGTAATAGTATGGTCATTAAGTATGTATCTAGTCTCTCCGAGAGCTTCCCCCCTCCTTTTTTTCAAACACACAGACTGCCAGCACCCTCGAGACAACCAAGATCTGTTCTACTGACCAATCAGAGCCCACAGACAATGCCCCTCTTGGCTCGCGCCGCACCTTCTGATCCCAGATGGCTGCGACTTGCAAATGTCCAAAAAAACACACTGATCTTGTTGGATGTACCACATTAAAGGTTACAGGCAACTAAAATATTTGTTGTGATTCTGTTAGTGAGAACTTATATTCTAACTTCCAACAGGCTAAAATTTCGATTGCAACACGTAGGTGGTAATCTTGCTTGAGGACATTTTTACCTCAAATCTTATAACAATTGTTGGATTTAGATTATGCAACTATGGTTGAACTGGCTGGTTTTTCGCTATGACTTATGGTTGACGTTTTCTACCCCCACGACTTGAGATCATTCAGTAATCATTACTCTTAGTCTGAGACCATGCGCTTCAGGTTTACACGAGGCTGCATTAAAGACAACAATGCTACAAGGAATCACCAAACAAACGAAATATCACATAATTAGGATGCTTTTTGTCTTTGCAAATTACTACAAGAAAACGGTCATCTTCACCTAAACCAATCGTGTGTCACCGGCGATTTTGACAAGACACCTGTGGTGTAGCAGTTATACGTATCGCCGTCATTCGCAGAAGACCTGAGTTCGATTTCCATTTGCCGAATTCTACTGAAGTATATCTGTCTTTCTGCTGGGATGTTATATCCGTCTCTACCCGTGTTGGCCCTAACAAGTTGGGTTGAAATCTGCCACTTAAATTAACTAAATTGTGTCCACGTGTGCCTAAAAACATTAATTTTGGGTTTGTTTGTTTTTTAAAATTTCATCTGCAAGGTCGAAGTCATCACATGGGATAACAATCTGCGTCGCCAAAGACCTTTGTGACATACAAATTCTAAAGAGCGTTGCGGTCGAGGTTTAAAACTTCGAGTAGCTCGAAAAAGGTAGCCTGCACATCATCATTTAATGTGGACAAATTTTCTCACAACAGAAAAATAAGGTCTCACTTATACACGCAGCCCCCCCCCCCC
>NW_004797590.1:410988-418632 GCF_000002075.1 Aplysia californica | reverse complement strand
ATTATTATCATTATAATATCCGATCAATAGCAGATCACAAATGCAATGTTGCAGTACAATTCGGGCTGTCGAACTCAAATTGGAAACAGGATTCTGCACCATAGTCAAATAACGAAAACAGAACAGAAAAATCGGTATGAATTCCAAATTTCTACACATAATGTACTTCTATTTTAAAAGCTATACACATAATGTACTTCTGTTTAAAAAGTTCTACATAATATATATTATATTATTACTTCTGCTTTTAAAAGTTATATACATGTACTTTATTTTAAAAGCTATACACATGTACTTCTGTTTTAAAAGTAATTCAAACATTTAGAATTTACGTCTTTAAGGATTATTGAAAGGCCTGAATGCTAGTCCTCGATGAGTTAAGAGCACATTTCTGTACGTACAAGGACAACTTTGCTTGGACAAAAATACAGTTGCCACAATATGGAGTCATTTGCGTAGGAATTTGTATGTGACAACAAACCCCAAAAATATGGTTTTGTTTGTTTGTTTGTTTGTTTGTTTGTTTATTTGTTTACCTCATGTAAGGATCCACGGTGAAGTACACTGCCTCAATCAAAATCTCTGTTTGCGAAAGAAAAAGACAACAACAACAAAAGAATTAATGTTAAGGGTGGAGATACACCTGATAAGACTGGCGGCACGCAAAAATCAGCAAAAATTCAATTTTCAATATTTTCAATTACTTTTTCTAAAATTACAGCTGAGATACCAAGCTTTAAAATGAGAATAAATGATTTTGTATATAAATTTACTGAAGGTGGTAAAAAGGCCAAACAATGAACAAGTTGAAATTCCACAATGAAAAAGATATCAAAATTGCACGCATGATTCTGAACACAAATATAGAAATTTCAAAACGACAGCAAAACACTTGGTAAATGAGGTACCAATGCATATTTTGTCAGATTTAGATTGGGCAGCGTCTAAAACTGCATACTGACTTTAGGAGAAAATCGACAACCAAAAATGTGCACTGACATCTTATTTATAATATTTATAATAAATACGAATGAGCCCCGCTTCCATAGTATAGGCTCCATCTTCTTTTGCCTCGTCTGCTGCTTTCTTGTCTCTCCTCTTCTGCCTCCTATACTCCAAGGATGTTTCTGTTGTGCGGATTTCTGCCCTTTTTATCCTCTGTGAATCACCACTTGCTAGAGCAATCTGTTTATTTATGGAGTGATTGGTAAGCCCACTAGACCCACTTGACCACCTTTTAGCTGCCACAGAAGGGTCAGAAAAGAATGGCTTTGAAACTGCACTTTCTGTTCTCACAAATGAAATGAAAGACGCTCCCCAACCCACTTCGCCTTTTTTCAACTGGTAGTGCCGTACTATGACAATGTCGGCAGACAAGACCCGATTCTATTTGATTTCGGAGAATGTCAAAGTCTGTTATTTTACAGCCAGAGTCATTTTCTAGATTTAGATAAATCTTCTCCCCCCAACAGAATCAGAATTATCGCTACTAGTTCTACTAGAAATCAGAACTATCACTACTCAGATCTAGAGCAGACTTTATCACCACCATAGAGGCCTTCTAACTAGGCTTGGTCTTTGACCGGCTGTAGGTTGGAGTGGTTGGAGCAAGAGTTCTAGTTCTATTTTGATAATCTGGAGTCTGTACGTTGTAGTTAGATCTTATCTACGGAATATGTTGTCTATTCAGTCTCCGTGGCCCAATGTGGTTTGAGGTGGAGAAGAAGCAAAAGTCAGAAACAGTGTATGGTTGGATAACATCTTTAAGTTGCCGAAAAATAAGATTGGACAATATGGGCTTTCTGGAAAGATAAAGCATTGTGTGTGGGGGGTGGGGGACTATATTCAGAAATATTCTCGGCTCCCCGGGAAGCATGCAATGCAAACAGCTGATTAAGCGATCTAACACTAAGAAATTATAATTGTACAAGAAGGTTTTTCGCTGTCTATTAATGGGTATCCATTCCTACCTAGATGAAGTGAAAAAAAAATTAAAATTCGTGTGAAATGCCTTTCCCAAGATTATACCGTCAAATATCTGACGGGGTTTGAACCTACAATCTTTCGGTTGCGAGCTCAACAGCCTAAATCCGACGACGCCACAAACATACAAGCAAACAAACAAACAAAAGAACAATCCTCACCGTTTTCCTTGAGAGTGTCCGCCAGTTTCTCCTCGACCAGCTTGAAGTCGGACTGTTTTGGGTTGCCCTCGTATTGTTTAGCTTTTTGCCACACTTTAGCCACAACCATTTTGATGTTTTATGTTATGCTGGAAGGAGAAAAAATCACAACGTTTCTGTTAGCCACCCACAAGGTACAGAGTGTGAGGGAATGTGAAGTCAGGCTCAAACAGTTCCTTTTTGTAGCTTGGTGACTTGCAGCGTTTTACATCAAGCTAGATACGGCAAACTCTGGACTTGAATCAGTTTTGTTTTCTTGTGTGTGTATTGGGGGGGTGGCGCTGGAATTTGTCTTTTTTATGACAATGACAATGACAATCTTTATTCATCTCGCAGGGAAACGCGTCTAGGAAGTTTAAAATGGCAGTGAATGTTACAAAGGTTAGGTGCACTCACGCATAGGCACAACAAGACAGGACATTAGTACATGACATATGTCTTACGTGCTGAAACAACCAGATCCGTAAAACATTCTCTCTCTCTCTCTCTCTCTCTCTCTCTCTCTCTCTCTCTCTCTCTCTCTCTCTCTCTCTCTCTCTCTCTCTCACACACACACACACACACACACACACACACACACACACACACACACACACACACACACTCTCTCTCTCTCTCTCTCTCTCGCTCTCTCTCTCTCTCTCTCTCTCTCTCTCTCAATCACTCCCTCTCTCTCTCTTAAAATCATGTTGAAATCAAATAGTTAACCGTAAAGTTTTCTTTTCTTTTCACCTTTATTTATATACAGATTCCTTTGAGCTGTATTTTTTAAGTCATAATGAAATTAAGAAATTAATCTTAATTTTTTTCCTCACCTGTCTAGAAATTGTACAAAACAAGGAAGAGCAGCGGGAGAAGCTGGAAGTCAGTGTTCTGAGAGCTGAGACGTCTTGTCCAAGTTTTCTCGAGAGTAGATGGCTTTCATCACTGAGCATGCTCACTATATATATCCTTTCAAATTCCTGCGGTATTACTCAACAAAAATCTCTGGCCCGAGACAATGCTTTTTTATGGCGAGATAAGAATGCATTTGGTTTGTAGGTCGAGATGTTTCCCGAGTCTTGCATGACGATTTCGTTTTTGGCGCTCACGTCTTCTCTTGAGAACTCGCTTCTTGACCAACATAATAATCGCATTTTATCACAGAATCGACACTTCCAAAAAATTATTGCCATTCTAAAAAGACGAATAATTTAATATTACAGCAGGATGGTACCCTGTAATCTGAATGGTAACTATCTTTCTTTGGAAGTATCGATGCTGTGAATGGGGGGGAGTTGTAAAGCGGACCAGAAACGAGCGGACCAGTTTGTGCACCCCGACTTGACCCGACACCATCCGCAATGAGCAACCGTTTATTATTAGGCGTACTCCGGGCCAGTGGTGGGTGTCCGCAGACGTTGAATGATGTCAGACGGCGCTAAAATTATATCTCTACCAGACGACTCTACAGTCTACACTGTCTTAGTTTTTTAGTTTTAGTAAGAGTTTTAAGGCACTTGCAACACAATAAGGTCGTATAAGTGCCGTGTCCAGTCTACACTGTCGGCGTAAATGACGTTGTGGAAGACATTCTAACATTGTATGTGTAGCAGTAAAAATTTAAGAAGCTAAACAATTCAACAGGTCGTAAAGGAAAAGAGCCAAGGTGGTACATGGTTGGTTTACAAAATAAATCCAGTTGTGGATACTGCAAATTGGGATTTTTTTCAAGTTTTTGTAAGAGTTTTACGGCACTAGCAACACAATAAGGTCATAATAATATAAGTGCCAAATATAAGAGGTGTTACAAGAGAATTTGTTTTAGTAGAGTTTTTACGGCACTCACAACTGCATAAGGTCATATGAGCGCCAATAACAAGAGAGTAATAAACACAAAGAAGAAATAGGAGAGAAAAGAACGATAGATGTTTGATAGGAAAGAAGGAGTAAACCACACCAGAGCACCTGCCAACCACCCATCACTACAAACTGTGAATTTTTACCCATTTCCTCTTTTCACTTATTATTAATTTCAAAAGTTTAGTAGCCCGCGACCTCCCTGTCCCCACTCCCAGCTCTGTGGTCTGGCCTTCTTTCCGACCCGGCCACAAGGAACTGTATAACTGTCAGACGGCGCTAAAAGAAATCTCTACCAGACGACTCTACAGTCTACACTGTCTTAGTTTTAGTATTAGTAAGAGTTTTACGGCACTTGCAACACAATAAGGTCGTATAAGTGCCGTGTCCAGTCTACACTGTTGTGGAAATCATTCTAACATTGTATGTGAAGCAGTAAAACTTTAAGAAGCTAAACAATTTAACACGTCGTAAAGGAAAAGAGCCAAGGTGGTACATGGTTGGTTTACAAAATAAAACCAGTTGTGGATACTGCAAACTGGATTTTTTTTCAAGTTTTTGTAAGAGTTTCACAGCACTTACAACACAGTAAGGTCCTAATATAAGGGCCAAAAATAAGAGGTGTTACAATAGTGTTTGTTTTAGTAGAGTTTTTACGGCACTCACAACTGCATAAAGTCATATGAGCGCCAATAACAAGAGAGTAATAAACACAAAGAAGAAATAGGAGAGAAAAGAACGATAGATGTTTGATAGGAAAGAAGGAGTAAGCCACACCAGAGCACCTGCCAACCAACCACCACTACAAACTGTGAATTTTTACCCACTTCATCTTTTCACTTATTATTAATTTCCAAACTTAGGTAGCCCGCGACCTCCCTGTCCCCACTCCCAGCTCTGTGGTCTGGCCTTCTTTCCGACCCGGCCACAAGGAACTGTATAACTGTCAGACGGCGCTAAAAGAAATCTCTACCAGACGACTCTACAGTCTACACTGTCTTAGTTTTAGTATTAGTAAGAGTTTTACGGCACTTGCAACACAATAAGGTCGTATAAGTGCCGTGTCCAGTCTACACTGTTGTGGAAATCATTCTAACATTGTATGTGTAGTAGTAAAAATTTAAGAAGCTAAACAATTCAACAGGTCGTAAAGGAAAAGAGCCAAGGTGGTACATGGTTGGTTTACAAAATAAAACCAATTGTGGATACTGCAAACTGGATTTTTTTTCAAGTTTTTGTAAGAGTTTCACAGCAATTACAACACAGTAAGGTCCTAATATAAGGGCCAAAAATAAGAGGTGTTACAATAGTGTTTGTTTTAGTAGAGTTTTTACGGCACTCACAACTGCATAAAGTCATATGAGCGCCAATAACAAGAGAGTAATAAACACAAAGAAGAAATAGGAGAGAAAAGAACGATAGATGTTTGATAGGAAAGAAGGAGTAGAGTAAGCCACACCAGAGCACCTGCCAACCACCCACCACTACAAACTGTGAATTTTTACCCACTTCATCTGTTCACTTATTATTAATTTCCAAACTTAGGTAGCCCGCGACCTCCCTGTCCCCACTCCCAGCTCTGTGGTCTGGCCTTCTTTCCGACCCTGCCACAAGGAACTGTATAACTGTCAGACGGCGCTAAAAAAATCTCTACCAGACGACTCTACAGTCTACACTGTCTTAGTTTTAGTATTAGTAAGAGTTTTAAGGCACTTGCAACACAATAAGGTCGTATAAGTGCCGTGTCCAGTCTACACTGTTGTGGAAATCATTCTAACATTGTATGTGTAGCAGTAAAAATTTAAGAAGCTAAACAATTCAACAGGTCGTAAAGGAAAAGAGCCAAGGTGGTACATGGTTGGTTTACAAAATTAAACCAGTTGTGGATACTGCAAATTGGGGTTTTTTTCTCAAAGTTTTTGTAGAGTTTTACGGCACTTGCAATACAATAAGGTCATAATAATATAAGTGCCAAAAATAAAAGGTGTTACAAGAGAATTTGTTTTAGTAGAGTTTTTACGGCACTCACAAATGCATAAAGTCATATGAGCGCCAATAACAAGAGAGTAATAAACACAAAGAAAAAATAGGAGAGAAAAGAACGATAGATGTTTGATAGGAAAGAAGGAGTAGAGTAAGCCACACCAGAGCACCTGCCAACCACCCACCACTACAAACTGTGAATTTTTACCCACTTCATCTTTTCACTTATTATTAATTTCCAAACTTAGGTAGCCCGCGACCTCCCTGTCCCCACTCCCAGCTCTGTGGTCTGGCCTTCTTTCCGACCCGGCCACAAGGAACTGTATAACTGTCAGACGGCGCTAAAAGAAATCTCTACCAGACGACTCTACAGTCTACACTGTCTTAGTTTTAGTATTAGTAAGAGTTTTAAGGCACTTGCAACACAATAAGGTCGTATAAGTGCCGTGTCCAGTCTACACTGTTGTGGAAATCATTCTAACATTGTATGTGTAGCAGTAAAAATTTAAGAAGCTAAACAATTCAACAGGTCGTAAAGGAAAAGAGCCAAGGTGGTACATGGTTGGTTTACAAAATTAAACCAGTTGTGGATACTGCAAATTGGGTTTTTTTTCTCAAAGTTTTTGTAGAGTTTTACGGCACTTGCAATACAATAAGGTCATAATAATATAAGTGCCAAAAATAAAAGGTGTTACAAGAGAATTTGTTTTAGTAGAGTTTTTACGGCACTCACAAATGCATAAAGTCATATGAGCGCCAATAACAAGAGAGTAATAAACACAAAGAAGAAATAGGAGAGAAAAGAAAGATAGATGTTTGATAGGAAAGAAGGAGTAAGCCACACCAGAGCACCTGCCAACCAACCACCACTATAAACTGTGAATTTTTACCCACTTCTGCTTTTCACTTATAATTAAATTCCAAACTTAGATAGCCCGCTACCTCTCTGTCCCCACTCCCAGCTCTGTGGTCTGGCCTTCTTTCCGACCCTGCCACAAGGAACTGTATAACTGTCAGACGGCGCTAAAAGAAATCTCTACCAGACGACTCTACAGTCTACACTGTCTTAGTTTTAGTATTAGTAAGAGTTTTACGGCACTTGCAACACAATAAGGTCGTATAAGTGCCGTGTCCAGTCTACACTGTTGTGGAAATCATTCTAACATTGTATGTGTAGCAGTAAAAATTTAAGAAGCTAAACAATTTAACACGTCGCAAAGGAAAAGAGCCAAGGTGGTACATGGTTGGTTTACAAAATAAAACCAGTTGTGGATACTGCAAACTGGGATTTTTTCCAAGTTTTTGTAAGAGTTTCACAGCACTTGCAACACAGTGAGGTCCTAATATAAGGGCCAGAAATAAGAGGTGTTACAATAGTGTTTGTTTTAGTAGAGTTTTTACGGCACTCACAACTGCATAAAGTCATATGAGCGCCAATAACAAGAGAGAAGAAAAACAAAGAAGGTATAGGAATGAACGATGGATAGATGTGTGAAGTTAGAAGGAGAAAGCCACGCAGGTACCTGTCAACCATCAACTAAATGAGGAGAGATGTGAATATTTACTTGTTTTGTATTTATTATATGGATAGTTAGGAAACACAGCACTACGTCTCAGTCCAGCGAAGTGGGATGCTTTG
>NW_004797590.1:402320-410888 GCF_000002075.1 Aplysia californica | reverse complement strand
GATGATGATGATGATGATGATGATGATGATGATGATGATGATGATGATGATGATGATGATGATGATGATGATGATGATGATGATGATGATCAAATTGTTGAGGACAGTACACATTAATAATCCTGCTGATAGCTTATTTCTTTGTTTGGATGCTACGCTAGAATCCCACACAGCCCAAAGACCTAAAACCATGGCTAAACTGTATTCATTATCCGTATGCACTAACCTTCACCCCCAACACCCCCCCTCTCTAAAAAATATAATAAAAACTCGAAACACAAACCCATAACACTTAAAAGTGTAACTCTTATCCTATATAATTCCTGAACCGTGGCCCAAAAAGTTGGCATGACAAAGCGAGGCGTCACACGAAACCAACACAGAAAAAGAAGAGGGTTTTTTTCGGATATGTTATTGTTACAGCTTCCACAACCATCGACTCAGCTTAGATTATCTAAGAAGTACGGTCCGGTTCAGCTAAAATCCCCATTTTCAACTTAGTTAACACAATCAAAGTTTTGAAATGGCTTTTTGCGTCCTTACATTATAGCAGCACGCCAGAAAAACAGCATGGACGGACAGTGAACGCTATGATCAATCAATTAATTCTCGAAAAGACACAACTAAAGTGCGGTCAAAAATTCGTGGAGCAACTTATTGTTCAATATCTCCTCAACTATTGAACATAAACTCTCCAGCTTTTGCGCAGTGACTTGTTTCAATTTGTCTTAACAGATCAATATTTCGGTAAAGACCTGTCGGTTCTATTCTAGAAAATTCCTTAATAAAGTAAGTCTGTCATTTTTCTAATCTCGAGATTATCTTTCTTGAACGCATGTTGGGAGAACTTTTAGTGCAAAAAAGTGTTCACTATAAAAATTAATTTCTTGTAACTAGTTTTGTCACTAAAAAGTGTTATTTGTAAGCTGTGACGTAACCCATATGCGTTTACAAAAAGTGTGTGAAAAGCGGGAAGTGCTGTGAACAATTTTATTTTCCACGTGAAGGAGGTTTGTAGTGTTTTATATACATTTATGAAGAAAAGTGTTTTAGTCTAGCCCTAATTGTTGTGGTAAAACATGATTAAGTTAAGACAGATTGAGACAAACTGCTTTGCAAAGTATGGCTGACATTGATTCACCCGTTATAAAGACATTTGAGGATATGTCGTGTCACGAATTTTTTACCGCACTATAAACAGTTGAAACTGTGGATTTTCAAGACTGGCAGTGTCGTCTTTATTGATTACGCTGGTCAACAAAATTCTGTAACATTTTCAGCTTAGGCATGTGTATATGATTTTCATATATAATTTGCGTCGTAGAATCCAAATCTTGTGTCAGATGTACTCTACCCGGTCAGGGTTTTTTAAATGGTCGTGGGTCGGATATTTAATTATTTTTTTCTTTTTAGTTCATTGAAACAAAAAAAACCTAACATCGCACATTAAAAATACAACTTTATGTGAATACGTTCTGTTCATTTAAGTAACATATTTTTCTCGAATGAAATCATCATTTGTTCAAATAAAATGTCATCACATGTGACTCTTTTAAAGTCAAGTTCAACTAAAATGTCCACTTTCAACTTAGTTAACACAACCAACGTTTGGAAATTGCTTTTTCCGTCCAGACATTGTAGCAGCACACCAGAAAAACAGTGTGAGCGAACAGTGATCGCTATATTCAATCAATTAATTCTCAAAATGACATGCTCCAACGACCACAGAAGTGCCTCGGGACCGGTTGCGAACGACGATAGCGATAATTTGTAAGCACACAAGTTAGTCTGCTTTGACTATGAAAGTTAATTTTTACGAAGATTATTGGCCACATTCCTTTCACTCTTATGAAAATATGATAGCATAGACGTAGGGTAACAAACACACTAACAATGTCATCACTTAGAAGCGGGTCCCCATGTGATTTTTCAGCCTACTTTTATTAAATGCTAGGGATGAAGATGACGAATTATTTCCAAATTTTTGGTCACTCTATGCGAGGAGTTGGGAATGAGAGTTGTGTCCTGCCCCTCAGGACAGCCTGACGGGGATCTAGAGTAAGCACCAAACAAACTTCACACTAAGACTAATACACACGTCATCTCCTACATCAGAACATCATCAACACCAACAAAAATAATCATCGTCATGCTCACCATCACAATTACCATTACCGTCACCATCGCCAACAACATCATCATCATCATCATCATCATCATCATCATCATCATCATCATCATCATCATCATCATCATCATCATCATCATCATCATCATCATTGTATAAAGAAGGTATTAAAACAGTTAAGACCTTGTTGTATTTCCCCAAAAAATATATATTTCACAGTTCAACGTTTCGCCAATAAGGCTTCATCAGGAACATAGTATTTGAGAAAAATAAATGGGTGATGACGCCACAGCAACAATTCCCCTTTCATATAAAAATTTGCATCATTTCTTTCTTTTTACGTAACCAACAAAGACGAGCACCAAAAATCAGGACACGGGGGGGGGAAAGATTCTCAAAATGTCACAATTAAACAGTGGAAACCACTTACATTAGCTTGAATAAATGATTATTAAATGATTACCCCCCTTTCAAGTTTCCTCGTCACTTTATAATATAATTCTAAAATATTGTTTAGCTTCTTTGCATTGTCTTTCGAATTTCAGGTTCCATTTTTTTACCACTACTTCTATTAACAATTGACCGTAGAAATGAAAGGGCCCTAAACTGTTAAACTATAGTAATAGAAAAATGTGATTATAGACATTATGCAAATCTACTACTCAAAACAAGTAAGGGACCACTACAGTTTTCACTATAGTATGTTTGAGACGGTACAAACACATATTGAGAAGTTAGGTGAGTGGGTTGATGTCATTGTAAGGAAGGGGCATCGTTGTTTACATTAATGAACAGATTTGACACGACATGTCGTTTAATTTACGCTGCCTAGACAGGGTGAAAGGGGGCCATTTTTCTGTTAAATTGAACCTGTTCTTGACAATCACTAATGTGATTTTTAGTGAGTAGTATGGATTAAAAACCAACTAAGGGGAATTCACGCTTCATACACTAATGCCTGAGTGGGTTTGACGGTGCTAGGGGTATTTATTGCGGGCCTATTAAGTGATTTTTAACAATGCCTCCAAGAAGATGTCTGGGCAGCATCGACAGGGGACGAGCCATAGCCTGGCTCCACGACGAAGGGATTGCTGTCGGTGAAGTGGCAAGACGGCTCGCCGTGAGTCACTCAGTGATCATCAGACTGAGAGACCGGGATGCTGCAACTGGAACTGCTGTTGAGCGAAGGCGGTCCGGACGGCCACGTTGCACCACACGACGAGAGGACCGGTGCAATCGCCATAACAGCCCTGGCAACTCAAACCTGCACTGCCCGTCACACCAGACAGCAGGTGGTACCCCCAAGCGACGTTGGAATCAGCGACCAGACCATTAGAAACCGGCCGCGTGAGATTGTTCTACGCTCCAGACGACCAGCAGTCCGGTTTTGCTGACACAAGCCCACCGGATTGCCCGCAGAACCTGGTCCGCCCAACACCTGAGGTGGACACGCCCACAGTGGTCTACTGTGCTCTTAATGGATGAGTCCAGGTTCACATTGTCCTTCAACAATGGCAGGATCCGTGTTTGGGGGCGTCCTGGTGAGCAATTCCACGACGACTGAGTACAGGAGCATGACCGGCATGGAGGAGGCTCCGTTGTGGTGTGGTGTGGGATTGGACTCAACCACCGGACCCCCCTGCATCGCATTCAAGGCAATCTGACGGGTATCCGGCAGAGGGACGAGATTCTCCGCCCGATTGCAATTCCAGCTCTTCGGGCATTGGACCAGGGCGCCATACTTCAGAACGACAACGCCAGACCCAAGGCTACCAAAATAAATCTTTAGTTCCGGTATCCTCGGCCAGACCTCACCGCGCTTGAGTGGTGGATGACTTCCTGCAGCAGCAGCACGTGATCAGGCTTGACTGGCCAGCCCGATCACCGGACCTTAGTTCCATTGAACGCTTGTGGGATGCTCTTGAGCGCCAAGTAAGAGACCATCAGCCACCCCCAAACAATGTGGATGAACTCTTTAACTTCTTGGACCAAGAATGGCAAGCCATTCTACAACTGGCATTGCGAAAACTTATTTAGTCCATGAGACAATAAAGATGCAATGATCTGTTTTCTTGCAAATGGTAGCCACACGGAATTTTGAACCCTAATTGCTTATGACGGTTGTGATATGAAATTTAAAAACATGGGTTACCTCCTTTAAAATCTGAAATAACCCATTTACCCTTTAAAAACGTGCAAAATAGCGTCTGTAAAGGTGGTATAATGAATAAAGACCCCTTTTCTAAACTTGTGAAAGTTGTTGTTTAGTCTGAGGCTGTTCCTCTTTCTAAACATGTTTTAAGCCTTTGATAAACTGAGCACACATTAGACAGAATCTAAAATTGAATATACTCCAGGGGCCAAACGTGATTGAAATCACAGGTTATCCCTGCAAATGTCAGACAGTGGACTATGCAGTAAATGTGCAATGTATTGATTAGCGCCAGACTTCACGATGGACATCTTTTGTTACTAGAAATAAAGCCATTCAGCAAGACAGGTCCAAAATGAACAGATAATTTAATTAAGTTTTTCGCCAATAGCTTTTCATGCTACAAGTGATGATATCTTTGGCAGTGCCAGATTGTGATATAGGTAGATCTATGTTGTAAACATTATAATATTTGCCTGTCTTGAAAGATGTTGTGTTATTTTGTTTGCTTTTTTCTTTGTTCTTTGTTGTTAGTTGTTGTAGTTGTTGTTTTTTTGTTGGGTTTTTTGTTGTTGCTTGCTTGCTTGTTCTTTTTACTCTTTTATTACTTCCGTAGTAATGGCATTCTGTACACACTGTAAATCTAAGTTTTGACAAATTACGTTGCATGGGCTTTTCGTTTTTTATGTTATGTTAATGTGTTTATGATCTTTACCTTCAGTCATAACTCATCGAAGACGTGTTGTTTAGGAGTACTTTTTCAAAACAAAAGGTAAAGCCACGTTATTCAAGCACATTTTTTAACTGTGTTTTCTTTGTCCGAATTTGTAAGGAGGCTGGGAAAAACACTTATACTATGAAATATGCGCATTCTTGTCTCTGGTTTGTCTATGATGGTCGAAATGTGCAACAACATAATCTTATGGTAGGTAAGATCTAGTCTACACCTAGCCTTCTCGGACAAGGGGGGGGGGGGAATCTCTGAGTTTGCTCCGTCTTTTTGCCTTCGAATATCTCACAGGTGGTTGGAGGGTGCTCTGGTCTGCTGATGGTAGGACATAATATTTGTCCACTTCGTCCTTTCAGAATTAATAATAATTCTCTTCAATCCAGTTCTTACAGATGGTGGCATATGCCTGACTAATACATAAATGTATGAGTTGATCCTCTACAGCAAGTTTCCTGTAATAGTAATGGGGCTGACTTATCACCGCTCAGCTCATGGTAATATTATATTATATATAATGATACTATGAGTGTTGTGGGGGTCATTGCTGCTCAGAAACAACTCGAGAAAAGTTTCGACTCCATTTTATGTAAACCAACGGTTACCAGTTACTTTAATTATTAACATTTTCTTTCGGTTTTGTTTTGAGTTTTTTGTTGAATTTATTTTGGGAAAAAAGTTGATGCTTCGTAGTTTTCCAAAATCTAGTTTATCCTAACTCCTGAAGATTCTCGGAGCTTACCTGATAACCACTGAGAGAAATCAGACCTTTAGAAAGTAAGTTGGCGCTCATATGACCTTATGCAGTTGCGAGCGCCGTAAAACCTGTACTAAAACCTAAAGAATGTAAGTACAATTTATAATTGGGTTCGGAGTCGCTTCCTACGATTCCTAGCTTTCAATAATCGGGAACCTAACAGCCCAGCACTACTCGCAACCATCGCTGACCTCGATTCTCCGACAGCTCACCACAAAGGCCGAAGAAGGAGGATTGATGCACTGTCTCGGTATTCATGGCGTCTGTTCTGGGCAGTGCTGTTTTCTTCTTTATTTTGGGGGGAGGGGGGCGGAGTTGTTGTGGGTTTTTGTTGTAGTTGTTGTTGTTGTTTTGTTGATTTTTTGACACATTAAACGTTTTCAGCTGGTAGGATATTTTGAATTTTGCCCGGGTGGCGGCCGAAGTCTATTCTTATCGATTTTGGACTGCGCAATTTGCACACGTGACCTCCGAGTTTTTTCACCTTTGTCCGAGAAGGCTAGATGTAGATCTTACCTACCATAAGATCAGGGCGTGTGGCTGAAAGACAGCAGTAAGAAGGAGCCAAGGAGTAGCAGTACAAAGACTGCGGAAAGAGTCAGGAGCCCAGAGGAGGGAACAAAGGAGGTGAGGTGGTGGGGGAAGATAGTGGAGACGAAAGCAGACGATAGAATATTGTTAGAGAGCAGGAAAGGATGTGAAAGGAGAAGATATTAGAGAAAAAGAATGTTCGTCGCTATCCGGATTCGAACTCCGGCTGGAACTATTTAATGAAAGGCGAATACCTTAACCTCTAGACCATGAGAGCCCCCTTCCTTGATTCATACAAATGAGTGTTGAAAAGTGTGTATATTATTGTGTTTGTTTGTGTGTTCAGGGCATTATTGTTATACACACATGTGCACATACAAACATACACATACACACGCACACACTCGCACACATACGCACTCACATGCGCGCGCAACATATACAAACTTACATAATAATACATACATGCATGCATACATACACACACACACACACACACACACACACACACGCACACACACACACTCACATACACACACAAAGAAGTGAATTTTATATAAACATCCATGATTTATTTCACAGAAGGACATGATACATGATATGTACAAAATACCAAACATATGTATAATATTATGTGCGTGTGTACAACTGTTAAGAACAACGTGAGATTTTTTTTAAACATTGCTTTTGTTGTTCCATTGGCATTAAATGTACTTTAACAGTCAGTCAGAAATGGCTTTGAGCTCGTGGCTAAAATATTAGAATATTTTGTTTAGCTAGGAACCCTTCATTTTGCTCATACTTTGATGATTGCTTTTCCGAAGTTAGCTCCCGTGAACAGATCCATGAAGGCTTGTGGCATGTTCTTGAATCCTTGTGTGATCGTTTCTCTGGGCTGCAGTTTTTTCTGAGAACACGAGAGAGGGAGAGAGAGGGATTGTTAATCTACGGATCATATTGGGTATAATATTGCATTGTGTACTGGCATAGCTCTTTCATAATGATGTTTATTGGATATATTTCATGTTTAACATTCAAAAGTGAATAATGTGCGACATGACAATGAAATTTGGCTCTCGTGGAAAATAGTGAAATCGAAAGCAACCAATAGTTCTCTGCCTTTTGGTCAATTTTCTTCCTTTGTTTTAGTTTTTACTCAACACCTTTTATGCCCATTTGAAATTATATTTCTGTAAGTGTTTTACTGGAAAAACATTGAGCATTGACACCGGAAATGTAGATTTGTAGTATCCAGGAGCACTTAATTAAGCTTGGGAAGTTACCAAATGTTTGGGGTTATTTTCTCGCGAATTTTTACCTCTGGCACCACTACAGCCCCTATCTCCTTTAAATCTGAAACATCGCGACTTCTATTCAAGACAGATGGGTATCCTTTCTCATCAAAAGAAAGGCAAATGAACAAGCTTTACGATGATACCAATAACTCCATATGAAAAAATAAAAATAAAAACTCCATATTGCCCCCCCCCCAAAAAGAAAACCTCACCAACATCTTTCATCAATATACCACTGTTTTACTAACTGTAACTCACCTGCTGAACAAGGGAGATGATTTCTTTCCTCACTCTGGGGAAGTCGGCCAGATGCTTAAAGATGAGGAAACCTTGCACTTTGGCCTCTGCCCTAAGGATTTTCCTGTACGGGTTTGGTACTGTCGATAGAAAAGAGGGCGGGAGGGAGGTGTTAATAGAGGAGATGATTTATTTCGAACAGCGTCAGCAGCAACACCAACACCAACACCAACAGTTGCACTTACAACAACAGCAGCAACACCAACACTAAGAACAACAGCATAAAAAGCCAACAACTACCTCTTGTCAGCAGACAACAACAACAGCAACAACAATAACAACAGCAGTAACAACAACAATAATAACAACAACAAAACAGCAACTACTACTACTACTACTACTACTACTACTACTACTACTACTACTACTACTACTACTACTACTACTACTACTACTACTATACTACCACAACGTAAATACCTACAACAGCAACAACACCATCAACGACAACATCTAGAAACCACAACTTGATCTTACCCATGTCTCTCGCCTGGTTGTAAGCAGAGATCTGGCCACAGATGAGCACTCGGGCCTTGACTCGGAGGTTGTTGAGTACAGCTTCTGTGTGGTCTCCTCCCACCTGTTGGTTGAAAATACAAAATGGATCATCATCATCATCATCATCATCATCATCATCATCATCCTCATCATCATCATCATCATCATCATCATCATCATCAT
>NW_004797590.1:396274-401843 GCF_000002075.1 Aplysia californica | reverse complement strand
AGACACACACACACACACACACACACACACACACGCACACACACAAACACACACACACACACACACAACACTACACACTCAGGCGGGTTCGGGGGTTCGAGCCTCGAGCCTCGGGCCCGACGTTGCGTCCTTGGGAAAGTCACTTTACACGAATTTTCCTCACTTCACTCAGGTGGGAATAGGTACCAGGCCATTGTCAGCGAAAGATCTTGTCAGTATGTTAGTGTTTTTAGGACTATAAATGGCGGCTTGCTCTGCACGCTTCCCAGGAAGTTGAGTTTGTTTCAGAATGCTCTCAGGTCTGCTGGGGTAATAGTACCACAGATTGTGAAGCGCATATAGAGCTTTCTGTTGAGCGGGGATTTGCGCTATACAAATGCTATCTATTATCATTTTATTATTTATTATCATTATGATTATTAAATACAAACACACGCGTGTGCACAAAGGCTAAAACACACACACACACACACACACACACACACACACACACACACACACAAGTACTCACGTTGTCGTAGTAGATATCAACTCCATCTGGAGCATACTGCTTCAAAGCTTCTTCCGGCGCAGTTTCCTTGTAGTTGAAGACGTGTTGGAAACCCAAAGACTTCAGCCAATCACATTTATCCTTGGAGCCGGCCGAGCCAATCACTGTGCATCCCTGAAAATTATGCAAATATGAGCATAAAAATAATGTTATTTCTCTCACACATGACAACGACTGAACAGCTTTCATCATCCTTTCTCGCCCTACACCAAGGTAAAGGCCACGAACACTTTCCAATTTCTCTATCCTGGGCTAGCCTCTTGATATTACTGTAAGTCTTCCCACTTTTCTGTACGTCAGCTTTTTCATTGCTTTTTCTGCCTCTTGAAAACAATAATACATTACTAACTGGGTTAAGATCATTTTGAAAGCTATCTGAAAGATATTTACACGAGGAACCGAACTCTCAACCTACCTTATCACGGGCCAGCTGTCCCACCACACTGCCCACGGCACCAGACGCTGCGCTGACCACAACTACCTCACCAGGCTTGGGGTCGCAGCGTTCCAGGAAGGCCATGTAGGCGGTCACTCTGTGGGAGATAGATGTATTTCCGGTCAGGCTAGGGATAATTTAATGCAATGCGATTTTGAAGATACAAATGTTAATCGATGCTTCGAAGCGTGAAGTCATTATTCATGCTATTTGAATACCGTTTGCGATTTCTTATCTTTTATTATTAGTCCATCAGTTACATCAAAGATCGTACATGACAAGATTGTTCACTCAGCCAGAAAAGTGTCCACGAAGTCCGCGTTTTGCTTTAGATGGCGCTGCAGTCTTTGTTTTTGGAGCTCTCTTTCGTTTCTCCAGAAGAAGAATAGGAATGGCACAGTTTGTTAGTTTGACTTCTATTGTTTTTCATACAAGTAGAGTAACTCTGCGCGCAAAGTCCGCGCTTTTTCGAAGAAGGCACCACCAAATTTTGAGGACACTTTTTTAATTGGCCAAAAAGAGAGGAGTGAACTATCTTGTTATATACGATCCTTTTATTCAATAAGCGCGCAGGGGCACGCATGAGGTGCGATACGATGACGTCGCATAATCATTCTCATGGCTTCGAATTTCGAGTAGGAGAAGGATGAAGAGGGGACAATAGCGTCCAACTTGTTAGCTCCACTTAACACTTTGTCTCGGAATCATCGAGTACAAAGCATTTCTGTATTTACCTCTCTGGTTTTGGATTTAATTAACATGTTCTAATTTTTCCCACGGTTTGAGAAAAATTAGACGAAAATTCATTGTCCTTAATTAAAATTCCATGGTATTCGAATGGGTCTATAACGTTTTGTATTGCTGTGAAAAGCGAAAAAATCGTAAATGGTGAATAGTTGCATCGAATTGGCACAGTTCTCGTCAGTGTGTGAGTGAATTATGTCATGGGATGTAGGGATGACGTCACATGTCAGGGAAATGGAGTCACAGATCATGGAAATCGTGTAATATGACTGGCCTAAGTATGATGGAGTGTATGATCCCAACTAGCAACTTAAAGCAATTGCGGGTGACTGCACGTCAACCTCTGAGCTAGAGATGAAACTTCTAGGTTTCCAGGTATTTTGGGAAACTAATAATAATTGTTAATATGAGATAGCTTGAGGTTTGGAGAAACTGTTGAGGTGTTCTATCTGGACACGTGAGCACTTACCCGGGCATGCCGATGATTCCGAGCCACAGGGAGGGAGAGAGTCCAGCTATTTCTGGCACGATTGTGGCCTTGAATCCCAGGTTCATGGGTTCTGTGACGTTGATGATGGCGTGGCTTCTCCAGCCAACGTGGGCGAGGACGAGGGAGCCTTTGGGGAAATCTTTGGCTTTGGAGTCCAAGATTCTGGAACAGTGAAAGAGGGGAGAGATGAGAGTGAGAGAAAGGGAGAATGAGAGGTGAAGAGAGAGACGAACGGTAATGAGAGAGGAAGACAGCTTGAAGTGAAAATCGAAATTAGAGAGAGAGAGAGAGAGAGAGAGAGAGAGAGAGAGAGAGAGAGAGAGAGAGAGAGAGAGAGAGATGAGTGAGACAGAGGCAAATATAGACAAAGAGACTGATAACGTCGTTAGAGGTAGGTGAATGGAAAGCCAGGTCAGTAGGTGTGGGCGGATGAAATGATGCATGAATGAACCGACAGAATGTCACATATGAATACTTCTTTTTTCAGGATGATTGGATGGACAGATGAAAGGAATAGTTGGGTGGCTGCATGGTTGAACTCAGGGATGGGTTGATGGATGAATGGGTAGGTTGCGGAGTTCGCAAAAGTATGAATGAGTTGGTGAATTGATGAGTGGGTGGATGGATTAATGGATGGATGGATGGATGAATGGATGGATGGATAGTTAATTTGATAGATCGATAGATGGATGGATGGATGGATGGATGGATGGATGGATGGATGGATGGATGGATGGATAGATAGACACAAAACATAAAAATACCTTGCAACCTGCTCCGCTGGCAAACCAGTAGGGAGATCCAAGACTCTGAGGACAACAAGCAACAAGAGGGGTAAGATATTTTCTTCCTATTTTAACGTTCAATGTGGGCTCAGTTTTGTAATGTTATGTACTAAGAAGACTTGAAATAGTATGTACTTAGAAAATTTGAAATACGTTTTATACTTAGAGAGCTTGAAATGTTGTGTTCTTGCAAAAATGGTTGGCTGGAAAAGTCTAAGAACAATGATAGGTTTTCTGAGAACACTTGAGCCGAGATATGAGTGGCCAACCATGATTTCTGAGGTCCTGTTCCAGATCTTGTACTTGAAGGAGAAGTTTGGTCAACAGTGTTTAGTGTGCCCCGATGTTAACGAGGAGATGGACAAATATGATGCAGTACTTAAATTGAAATATATCAGAATCGATAATATTATGCCAAAGAAACGGTCAGTGATGTGGGCAAATAACCATAATAATATATTCAACTTGCACAAGTCGATGTACAGGTAAATATTATCTGATATCTAAGACCAGGTTTGTCTGATGTTTAAAAAAACGCTTTTCTTGTTCTTAGTTAGGGACGTGGCGAACATATAAAAATGTATCATTGTTTCCGATCAGCGGCAGGTCATAAATGCAAAAGCTGCAGTACATTTCATATTATCAAGCACAAATCAGAGACAGGATTCTGCCTCATATACGAATAAAGAAGACAGAATGTTTAACCCTATCCGTACGCCTGGGGTCATTTTGTACCCCAGGGGTTGTATTCTTCCCATTTTAGAATACATCTAGTGGGAAGATCTCTTTGAAACTTTCAGTACTTCTCAAAAAACCATTTTGACAGACTGCTATGCAAATCGTACGGATCGGATTAACGAGTGAATTTCCTCTTTGGAAAGTGTTGGCACAGAGTTCCCCACGTCGCTTGGATACGATAGTAAAACATGACGTACAGATAGGGTTAAATACCTGAATTAATAAGAAGTTATCTATCTACTCTATCTAGATAACTTCTTTATTCAAATGCTTTTTGATAGTCTTCAAGTGTTGTTGAATGACAAGCACAATTGTGGTCAAACAGTGTGTCTGGAACTATATTTTCACGTGGATTAACACACAGGAAGTGTGTTAATCATTACCGCTTTTCCATGTTGCAACTTGATAATCCTATTTTCAGTTGACAATCAATACGCCCAGACGGACAGGATGAGAGTGAGATGTTACTCAATCTGATGTTACTGGTTGCACTTTTATGCATGGGAGAGTTAGGGCTTTCCTTTATGTTTTTGTTGGGGTTTTTTATTTGGGGGGGGGGGTCTTTTGTGGAAGTCCTCAATGGGTAGAGAGCAAATTTCCTTACGTTGTGTAAGGTAAGAACAACTTTACGTGTATGAAAACTCAATGGCCACATGGTGTCATTTTCACAGGATTGGGCATGGGACCAAAAAAAAGAATAATAATATAATTAATTTTTGTTAAAAATACATGTAAGGGCATAAATATTATAACAACAGGCAAGTTTGATGGAAAGAGAGACAGAGGCAGACAGATGGAAAAGATACTGGACAAGATGGCAACATGGCTAGGAGCAGCAAGAACAACAGACACCATTGCTGCAACGCAAGACAGAGTGAAGTGGAGATCCATGATCGCCCACGCCAGTCTGCAAAGCACCGGATGATGATGAAGGGCATGTTGAGATAAGTTCTGAGAGCTCGGTAAGTTGATGTAACACAAACAGTTTGTTAGATGTTTATGAACAACAAGTTTACCTGATGTAAGGGTCCACGGTAAAGTATACAGCCTCTATCAGAATCTCTGTGGTCAAAGGAAAAGACAAAAGAAAAAAAGTAAGTCTGGTGGTTCGCAAAAACGTGTGAGTGTGTGTGGGGGGGGGGGGGTGTTGGTGACCATAACTAATTGTTTGTGTTTATTAGGGTGAGTGGGGGGGGGGCGGCATAGAGGTCGAAGTGATCTCAGGTAGACAAATGACAATGGCTTAAAACTGTGCATGTTTTGGGAAACGTTTTGTTTTGTTTTTTCAGTCATCTAAAACATGGATTGTACAGTATTAATTTTTGCCGTCTTTTCTTTGGTTTGTTAATTACGGACTTTCATTAAGCGCAAAAAGGGGGGGGGGGTAAAAAGTAGTAGTTTGTACCTGTTCTCGTCTTTGACATTTGGACGTTAGAACATGTTCGACTTAAAAAGTATAAAAACATACAAGCAAATAGACAAACAAACAAACAAACAAACAAACAAACAAACAAACAGTCCTCACCGTTTTCCTTGAGAGTGTCCGCCAGTTTCTCGTCGACCAGCTTGAAGTCGGACTGTTTTGGGTTGCCCTCGAAGGCTTTCACTCTTTGCCACACTTTAGCAACAACCATTTTGATGTTTTATGTTACGCTGGAAGGAGAAAAAAAATCACAACGTTTTTGTTAGCCGCTAGCTGCGTGCAGATTGTGAGGGAATGTGAAGTTAGGCTCAAACTGTTTCTTTTTGTGGCTTGGTGACGTTCTAGTTTTTAGTTCCAACTAGATACGGCAAACTCTGGACTTGAATCAGTTTTGTTTTCGTGT
>NW_004797590.1:389327-396174 GCF_000002075.1 Aplysia californica | reverse complement strand
CACACACACTCCCCCCTCCATTATCATCTGACCAGGTCTGAAAAAAACACCCGCTCTTGTCTCTGTAAAGTTGACTGTCTGGTGGGTACAAAAGACCCGAGATTTCCCGCCGTAGATAACAAAAGTTGTTTTTCTGCACTGATTTTTGCAGGCCAAAATTTCGACCTGTCACAATTTCTTGATGTATATTTTGCATGAGCTGGGGGTCTTTTTTGCTTACACAGTGAATCCATGAACGAGCTATCTCTGCCTAAAAGAGGCCCAGGGGACATCAAACTACGGTCTACAGGCCAGATCCGGCCCGCGAGGTCTGTTTGTCTGACCCATCGCCATGCCAACGTGAGGGGAGAGAAGATGTCTGTGTTTGTAGAGCGCTCGAGACCCAGCCACCAAAAACGTTAAATCATGTTGGGGTTTTTTTGTTGTTTTTTTTGGGGGGGTGTTTTGTTGTTGTTGTTGTTGTTGTTGTTGTTGTTGTTGTTTTGTTGTTGCTGTTGTTGTTGTTGTAGTTTTGTTGGGGGGGGGATGAGAGTAAGTGTTTTACGGTGCTCGCAACTGCATAAGGTCATATGAGCGGGCGGGACACTCTAAACATCGTCAGCTTGTAGGAAACTTTTAATGTTCCCCTAGTGGCTGCCGAAGTCTAGTTACTTAATAGACTTGATGCTGAGCTGTGCACATCCACAAAGGGAAGTGGAGCATTTCAATGTTCAAAATGCGACAAACTTTTCTCTGCAAGAATTGGGTCTCATCGTCCACGACAAATGCCACAAGTCACTTAAACCTTTTACTCTTCTTTGTCGCTTTACAAAAAAAAAAAAAAAAGAAGAAATTCTCCTCTGCAGATACATTGGTCATCGTCAGACATTGACTTCATAACTTCTAGCTGTTGTATCACACTCTTTCTTGGCTTCAACATGATAAATAGTCTATAATAATAATAATAATAATAATAATAATAATAATAATAATAATAATGATAATAATAATAAATGACATTTATATAGCGCTCAACCCAGATTAAAGTATACAGGCTCTGAGTTCATTCAATACTTTGGCGTATTGTATTAAGCAAATTCAATAAATATCCGACCCGCCTCCCTCGCCATTCTCTCAGTTATTTGGCCCACTTTGAAAAAACTTTGGGGGCTCCTGGTCTAGACAGATGACACATTCTTGAAGGAAAAATTCAATTTTTTTTAAAAATTAATTGTGTCTGGTTGTATTTTTTTTTAATAAAACAATTCTTTTGAAACACTGTTCATTACATACAACTTGGGTTGAATTTTTGACGGAGTGTTTTCCTAGGGTTGGAAATCCTGCATGATGAACACGATAAGATGTGATATAATGAACCACTTTAACTTATAGGCATCAAATAGTTATAGAAATCATATTATGTTACAGCAAAGGCAAAATCAAAACTGATGCCACTGGGCGATACAAGTAAGTTTTTTTTTCAAAAGTACTTTTAAATCATGATGAAATTCAAGGTTTAACGTTAATGGGGGGGGGGGGGTTTCCTAATCTATATTATTATAGAAATTCTTTTCAGCTGTATTTTTAAATCGTTATGAAATTAAAAGGGTAACTTTAATGTCTTTTTCCTCACTTGTCTTTCAATTCATATCTGGTGTAATTGTAACAATAACGGAGAAATATTTTCTTCTTCTGTTTAACAATTCCTCTCTTATGTAATTGTTTTAAAAAATGATGAAATATTTTCCTTACCTGTCTAGAAACTGGACAAAACAAGGAAGAGTAGCACAAGAAACTGAGAAGTCTTGTCCAAGTTTTCTCGAGAGTAGATGGCTTTCATCACTGAGACTTCTCACTATATATATCCTTTCAAATATATTTGCGATTACTCAACAAAAATCTCTGGCCCACGACAACACTTTTTAGGGCAAGAACGGACCGTCTTTGGCCCGTATATCGAGCTGTTTCCCCAGCTCTTGCATGACAATTTCTGTGTTGGCGCTCACGTCTTTCCGGGAGAACCCGTTTCTGGGCCGACTTCATAATAGCATTTTATTACAGAATCGATACTTCCAAAAATAATTGCCATTCTGTCCTCTTTGCAGCAGTGTGATAGGCTATCCTGTAATCAGAAAGGCATTTATTTTGTTTTTAGAAGTATCGATTCTGTGAACGAGCGGAGCAACTACTGTTGTAAAATGGACCAGATACGAGCAAGGACTAGATCTAGTTTATGCACCCCGGTCCCCATTGGTGTACCCCAGTCAGTGTCGTCCGCAGACGTAGAATCATGCCAGAGTGCACGTGGATATAGGGTGACGTCAGAAGGCGCGTGAAAATCGCTACCAGACAACTCTACAGTCTACACTGTCGACTTCTCTTTATGAAGTCGGAATCATTATAATTGTATACGTGCATAATTTAGGAATCCAAACAGTTACTTTATCTTTCCTATCTAGCGGCCATCTGGATTCTAGCCCTTCGGCCTTTGATATGGCATTGAATTTACTGGTTTTTAAGAGCTGCGTTCTGCCGCTGTCCAATATCTGGGGAGGCAGGTAGGTAGGTACAACGCTCGCAGGGGCGGTTCGTGAGTCTAAAAAGTGGGCGTGCACAATTAACTTAAAGCAGCTTTAAAATAGTCAAGGGCATGGTAAATGAGATGTATGTTGTGTCGAGTTTGTAGTTCTTCAGAGTTGAATAAAGGCCCTAGATTGCACGACACGGAGTAGACTTAAATGTTTCTTTGCAATATAATATTTCTCATTATGTTTGTTCCTTGATTGTATGCGAAACTGAGTAGCTCTCTGCTAGGCATATACAACCAAAAAAAACCTGTAAGAAACGACTTTTGATAGTCCTGGGCATTGGAGGGGTCGACAACGTATAGTGTATTGATTTTATTTTGCTTCAGAAAACGGTCAACAATCTGATTGACTATTATGTCTGTTACAGGCCTCCTTTGCAGCAATTTCGTTGGTGTTGTGATGTTATTTTTAGACTGCCTCTAAGAGCTTTGTTCGGCTGGTGCACATTGAGATTGTGCCGCCTTATTAATTAGTTATGTACTATGAAACTTTCTCTAAACGTCATCGTTGTTGGGTCAGCCCATAGAACATTTTTCTAGTAAGATTACCTTCAGTGAACATACTATTTATTACTTGGGGGAAGCACGAGAACTTGATTAGGTATATGAAATATGTTGTAGAGTGCTAGAGATCTTCTAATGACAGATTAGGCGATGGCGAGGATCTTGTATGGAAAATTGATTGGATAGTGGACGTAAAAGTATTTTTTATTTTCTCTATGTGGATATTGTGCACATTACAATAATTTAGGCGGCAGTGCACGGCCGTGTTCTATGGACGAGCCGCCCCTGAACGCAGGTCGTTTAGTGCAGGGCAGGTAAAGAGATGGTGTGATACTGTTTCATCCTGGCAGTCACACAACGGGTAGTCAGGTGGGGTGTCCTTGAGGATCCTATTTAGGTAGGAATTCAGTTGGATGTTGTGTTTGCAGGTGAACGATAGTGCCTCATTCTCTTCTACTCAGGGAATTTAGAGCGTCTTTTGAGTTGGGAGCAGTCATGTGTGCAAATACAGCTCGTCCAGTTTTGCCAATGCCCACCCATTCAGCCACGGTACCCTAGTATTGCAATTTGATGATGTTCCTGACTATCTGTTGTGATACTGGGTTCTGAGGTTGCGTTTGTGATGCATCCTTCTTGGCTGTGGTATCTGCTCTGTCGTTTCCTGGGATGTTGCTGTGGCCAGGTATCCACTGTAAAGCCAGGTCGATGGCATAGGTCTGCATGAATGTGTTAATTGTTACAGCCTCAGAGAAGCAAGCTAGACTTTCGAATTCATGTTTTACAAAGCTTGAAGTATTGATATTTCGTCTGATAAGATTACAGTATCCCTGATTTTGTCTTGATGTATAATGAAAATGTTATTCAGATGGAGGGTTGCTGCCTCAAAGGTGATGGCCTCTGCCTCATAATTTGTACAGGAAGTACCATAATCATCAAAAAATAGTTCTTCACACGTCTTGTAAGGATTTTATTATTCTTACTCTAAAGCCTACATTAATCGTTCCCTTGCAGGCTGGCCCATCAGTGTAAATATGGATGGAATCACTAGGGTAGGAGTCAACTGTTTTGAGAGCTGTGGTCTTCAGTTCTACTGGGTCACACTCCTTTTTCATTGTCTCCTTTATCAGGGAAGTTTTGATTTTGGTGTTCTTGATGTTGGTGTTTTGGGGGAGTTTTGGTCTTAAGAGTTTCAGCATTTCTCTGTTACCTGGAAGATGTGTTTTTCTTGGCTGTGTCAAATATTGATCTTCCGTTGATTCGTTTCTTTGGTCGTCTCGTTTCAGTGATCTTTCTGTTTGGGTGGTTTTTGTCCAGTCTCTTGTAGCGCTCACTCATCTCCACAACTGCTGCCTCTCTCCGCAGGTCCAAAGGTTCTAGGTTTGTATGGATTTCGAAAGCTGCAGTTGGGGTGGATCTCAGAGCTCCTGAGATAAACCGTACATTGTGATTCCGAATTTTGTCAATAGACCTCTGAGTTGGTTTGCTGCAGATTGTCTGTAGGGTTAAAAGTTATATTCCACGGCAGAGCGTACATAACCAACATAAAGCTGTCTGTGTTCATCCTTGGCCGCTCCCCATGAAGTGCTAGCCACCTGTCAGAGATGGTTAAGTCTCTTGTTGGCCTTAGTCTTCAGGTTCCAGATATGATTTTTGCCTGAAATCTCTCTGTCCAGCTCGATCCCGAGGTAGGTTGGGTTTTCAACTTTTTCGAGTTTGTTTCCTGCAAGTGTGATGTTAAGATTTTCCTTTGCGACCTTGTGACTTTTAGTAAAAACTGTGTAGATTGTCTTGGTAACCTAAACAACTGAACCTTTCGTTAAAGAACAATGCCCAGGTGGAGAATGATTTGTTTGCAAAAATAAAACCAGTTGTGGATACTGCAAACTGTAGGGGTGGTTTTATTTTATTTTAGTTAGAGTTTTATGGCACTTGCAACACAATAAGGTCTTATAAGTACCTAAGACTAGAGGTGTTACAAAAGAGTAACAAACACAAAAAAGAATGAGGAGAGTCAGGACGATACATGCTTCAAAAGGAAGAAGGAACATTAAGCCGCACCACAGCACCTGCCAGCCTTCCACCAACCTAATTTATGAGACCTAAGTGCTCAACTTAATCAAATATATTAATATATACCGCTTCTTAATCTCCCTCTTGCGAACTGAACTAAGGTCTTCTGGCCAAACCGTTATACCAAACACTCTGTTTAGTTATTATAAATGAACACACAGGACTATGCAATCTGTTGAGTTAATCCACTTCTGTACACATACATCTTTCTGATGTACTGTAACTATGTTTCTTTATTACTGACCTCCAAATTCAAGGCAGACTGGTCAAACCTCCCTCATCCCTTTTTTCTACCCCCCCCCCCTCCCTCTCTCTCTCTCTCTCCCCTCCCTCCCACGTTCTTGTCGAGAGCGATTCGCACGCTCTTTTCCCACTCTCCTCTTGCACAGAGAGGCCAGATTTCTTAAATACTATCCCTAAAACCCATATCCCCGGCCTCCTATCCCCCCTCTTCTTTTCACAATATAATTATATTTTGATAATAGGTAGCATTTGTATAGCGAAAATCCCCGCCCAACTGCAAGCTCTATGCGTTTTACGATCTATACTATTACCCCAGCAGACCTGAGAGCATTCTGAATAAAACTCAACTTTCTGGGAAGCATACAGTTCAAACTGTCATTTATGGGCGTTAAAACACTAACATAGAGAAGATCTTTTGCTGTCTATGGCCATGTACCCATTCCCACCTGTGTGAAGTGAGGAAAATTCGTGTAAAGTGCCTTTCCCGAGGACACAACGTCGGGCCGGTGGCTCAAACCTCCGAACCCACAACCTCACGAGTACAAGTCCCTTAGCCTAACCACAAGGCGGGGGGCTATCGTGGCCTTGAGGTTAAGGTGTTCGCCTCTCATTCAATAGGCCCCGGGTTCGAATCCGGTAAGCGACCGAAATTTTCTTTCCTAAAATGGCCTCCTTTCACATCCTTTCCATCTCTCTAACATTGTTCTGTCGTCTACTTTCGTCTCCACTTTCTGCCCCCACCACCTCACCTCCTTTGCCCCCCTCCTCTGGGCTCTTGACTCTTTCTGCAGCCTTTCTACTGCTTCTCCTTTGCTACTTCTTACCGCTGTCTTTCAGCCGCACCCCTGATCTTATGGTAGGTAAGATCGAACACCTAGCCTTCTCGGACAAGGGCGAAAAATCTCTGAGGTCCCGTGTGCAAGCTGCGCGCGTTAAAGATCCCTTGGTTGTCCAAAATCAATAAGAGTAGGCTTCGGTCGCCACCCGGGCAAAATTCAAAATTTCCTACCCCCTGAAAATGTTTGGTGTGTCCCGCGCGCTCATATGACCTTATGCAATTGTGAGCGTCGTAAAAAACACACACCAAAAAAAAGTTATAACTTGTTTAATAACCACTAGGCCATCGACGCCACGTAGCCCGTGACCTCTCTGTCCCCGTTCCCAGAACTGTGGACTGGCCTTGTTTCTCACGGTGCCACAAGGAACTGCATATATCATGCATATCCACTTTCTATAGCATAATTATTGTGCCTCGGGTTTTGCAACTAGTATTTCCCCAGCAAATCTTAGAACGCTCTAGAACACTATAGAACATTCTGGGCTTCCCCTGGTATGAGATAGACGGACTGCACAGGGGCAGAATATGAGATACACGATTGACACGAGGAAGATGGGGTAGGTCATTCGCATGAGGATAGGTTAGGGGCTGGGTGAGAGAGAGAGAGAGAGAGAGAGAGAGAGAGA
>NW_004797590.1:387639-389140 GCF_000002075.1 Aplysia californica | reverse complement strand
AGAGAGAGAGAGAGAGGGAGAGAAAGAGAGAGAGGGAGAGGGAGAAGGTTAAGAAATGTGGTCTGGTTGAAAGGGGAGGGGGGGAG
The DNA here is from genome assembly GCF_000002075.1 of Aplysia californica. Lineage (NCBI taxonomy): Eukaryota > Metazoa > Mollusca > Gastropoda > Aplysiida > Aplysiidae > Aplysia > Aplysia californica. The sequence continues at coordinate 389,054 of NW_004797590.1, read as the reverse complement.
GGAGGATTGCCAGGCAGAACGGTGTTTTGGGCGAGTGGTTAGAAGGTCCACTTTCTGGGGATGTTTGGCGGCCCACTTTGGTACGTGACCGCGCACTCCCGCTGTCTCATGGAAGGCTGATAAATTAATATTGTGTCATGGCCCTGTTGAATCAAGCAATTGTCAATGTTTGGGCATCTTGGGTTATCGGCATCATTTTTAAAGCTTGTTCATTTGCATTTTTTAGAGTATTTGATTTTGAATGAGTCCGGGTCGCCTGATTTCAAAGGTAAAATTAGCGAGAAAATAGCCGCCAAAGTTTTGTGAATTCCAACGCTTTAGAGTCTCTGGAAACTGAACAATTATATTTTCTGATCTTGTTCCTTTAAACAAGTCCACACAGAAATATGTTTTTAAATTGACATAAGAAGTGGTGCTTCGGGGTGGTTTACTTCTGTTTCCATCAAATGTCTCCTTGGGTAGTTGGCAGGTGTTGTGGTGTGGTTCCATCCTTCTTACCCATCAAACATAATTATTCTGTCGTCCTTATTTCGTCTCCTTCTTCTCTATGCATGCTTCTCTCTAGCAAACACCTCTAATCTTCGGCACTTATCCGACCTATGCGTGTTGCGAGTGCATAAACCTCGTACTAGATAGTACCCCACAAAACCTAGGCACAAAGCTGTAACCCGTTCCCCATGCATAAACCCGAAGACCTTTATTTTGTCCCGTGTCCCGATTTAGTTCCTGACTTGTGAGTTACTCAGCAAATGTGTCAGTGTGGTAGTAATTGCTTTGCTCCCCCCCCCCCTCCCCAAGTTTCGTCTAAACCCCTTTGTCCATTTAACCTTCTGCCCTCTCCCCTCCCCCAAACCAAAATACCCCACAAAAAGGAAAAAACCACACAACAAATAAAACTAAAAGACAAAACAAATTCCTCCACTATCGTCCGACCAGGTCTGAAAAAAAAAACAACCACCCCTCTCGTCTCTGTAAAGTTGACTTATGAGTGGGGTAGAGTAGACTCGAGACTTCCCGGCCAAGATAAGGAAAACTGTGATTCTGTACTTTGTGTTTGGGGGTCAAAGTTTGACTTGTGACAGCTTTTTTATTTTTATTTTATTTTTTTTTGTGCATGATCAGAGTGTTCTATTTGCAAAATGAATTCATGAACTGCCAAAACGAAGGGTGGGGATGGGGGGGTTGATTTTTCTTGTCTCATTTTATTTTATTTTATTTTATCGTATTTCGTTTTTATTTATTTTGTAATATAATATTAGACTTTTTTATGTCATCACTAGCTTTAGTTATTATTTTAGTCATTAATCTTTATTTATCTTTTACTTATCTTTTTAAAATTGATGTATTTCTATGTTACATTCTTATTTTTCTTTTCTTTTCTTCTCTTTATGTACATTCATTTATCTATTTATATA
>NW_004797590.1:378910-387269 GCF_000002075.1 Aplysia californica | reverse complement strand
GGGGGGTTCTTTGTTCGTTTGTTTGTTGTTGTTTTTTGTTGTTGTTTTGTACATACGTTCTCAGTGGGTGGTTGGGGGTGCTCTGGTGTGGTTTGCTTCTTCTTTCCTGTCCAACATAATATCGTTCTTATCTCTCCACCTTCTTTCTGTGTGTGTAACTCTCTTTCGGTAACACCTCGAATCTTCGTTAGTCCTACTTATAATTATTTTATTTGAGTTGCAAGTGCCGTAAAACTCTTACAAGAACTACATATGCCTGCTCATTATTGCATAAAAGTCTCTGACCATAACTCTCTCTCTTACCGCCCAGGGCGGTGCTACTAACTGAAGTGTCTTTAGGCCATTAAAAAAAGGGAGGACATTAATACGTTCTTATGCATAACTTTGCCTCAACTGCAAAAGTGAACTGCTGCTTTTTGTTTCCCAATCCTTACTATCGTCATTTCATTCTACTTCTTATGCATGTTTGTCACTCTCTTGTGATCCGCTATTTCCGGGGTGCCTTGATAGTCGAAGCAGACGTTGTGCTTTTGAAGCTAGAGAGGTGAGTAGAGTAAACCCAATTCCCTGTAAGGACTTCTCTGTTGACATCCACCCCTTGACGCTCATATGACCTTATGCAGTTGCGAGCGCCGTAAAACCTCTACTAAAAATAAATTAACTCTCTCTTCCTTGCATTAAGATCTAGATCCCAACGTTAGCTGACCGTTTATTTCTCAACCTCACAGTGCAACTGATTCTTACGAATGCGATCTTCAGGTAATTACATTCTGATTTCTCTCTCCTTTTTTTAAGACGTGACAATAGGATTTTCAGTTTTGGCAAGAACGAGTTTTGAATTTTTCCTCTGGTGGCAGTCGATGTCTATTCTTAGTGATTTTAGAACAACCAATAGATCTTTAACGTGCGTAACTTGCACATGGGACCTCCGAGATGGTTTGCCCTTATCCTAGAAGTTTTGTGTTCTCGAGCTTATGTACCCTAGGATTAGGAGTGTGGCTGAAAGACAGCATGAGAAAACTGTTGCATATTCCATTAAAGTTTCAAAGCTGGACATGTTTAAGTCCCTGTCCACATTAGGCGTTAGTGATCTTTTCACTCCTCTCAAGGTTACGAAGTATGACGTCGCTTTGGGGTGAGGAGAGACGGGCGTGCGAAAACTGCCTCATTTGCAACTGTGTGATGATTGGAAACTACTGTCCTTGTGTGCATGGGGCCCAAGACATTACGTTCAGAATGTCCTTAACCTTGTATAAATGTATAACATAAGCTTGGTTTATAATAAAATGCCGATTATGTATATTGGTTTTTTGGTTTGTTTGTTGTTTGGTTTTTATTTCGCAAAATGTTCATATTTTTACGCCCCCACCAAAACAATTCAGGTCCTTTAGGAGTCGGGCTTCCATCCTGCTTTTAAAGGCCGACCAGGACTGAGACGGTCGGTCATAACATCCCTGCAAAAAGACCGAGCTATTCGAGAAAGAAATCCCCAACTCGAGATTCAAACTTGCGTCTTCTGTGTGCAACAGCAAAGAGCCTAAGCTCTACTCTACAGCAGACGCCGTTGATAAAGTATGTAGCACAGCGTCGTTACTCTCTGCTGAATCATTGTCGTCTGCTACTTTTATTGTGAATGTGGGCCTGTGAGTAACCGTGGATTTCTGAAACAGAACCAACCCCAGCAAACTAAACTAAAACTAAAACACCAAGTTAAATTGCACCTGGGAAGACATCAAGTGTCATGGTAAAATTGGTCGCTCTTAAAATTAAGCATGCTGTTTTGAGAAAATCGAAGGAAATGTTCTTGCCCCTTGTTCAGTTTCTTTAAAAGAAAAAACTATTTTTCTTTCTAACCAAACAAATATACACACCACTGAAACCAAACTTCTCCCATAGGTGCGGGAATGCCCACTTTTGGTGTAGGTCAAGATTTCCGGAAACCCACCGAAATTTGGGTTAGCCCACTTGTCCTTAAAAACGACCAATTTACTCATTACTTACGGTCGGCATGACTCTTTCACATACCGTCGGCACCAAACGCCTACTGTGTATCAGACAAATTAGGTCAGACACTTTTTAAGGAAAATAAAGATGTCATTTCTTTCTCATTAACTTCCAGAATTGTTCCAGTTTCGTGTAGGGTAGAGTCTTTTTTTAAAACTTATTATAGTATCTAATTTTACGTAACTTTTTCATCCTCTGTTGCAGTGTCAAGCAGAGATTAAGTTTTCTATGGCAGGCCAACTCTGCGGCTCTTTCAGTTGGGATGTTATAGTTTCTCAAGGTTTCATTGACTCTTTCAGTCCATCGTTTGCGTGGCTTACTTCTTCCTAATATTATAGCCTGAGTACTTTGTGCTACAAGCTGGTTGCTGGCTAGATGACATTCATACCAGGGGACCGAACCATTTTTGTTCTTTGATTTTCTTTGAAATGCAGGTACTAGGTATGACTCAGTGCTAACAGTTGCTCTTACATCTTCATTTCTCTTTCTGTCTCGTCTTGTGATGTTTAGGGATTTGTGGAGACTTAAAGTCTGGTATGCAAAGATTGTTGCCTTCCTGGGTTTCACTTTATACTTTATATCCAGGTCTGGTACTGGAAGCATAATGTCTGCATAAATATTGATTTAAAAAGCTGTCTTTTGTGTCCATGGAGATGTTTAGAAGAGATAGAAGAGGTGCAAACTAATAGGTGACGCTATTGGCTTTTTAGTGTGTGTGTGTGTGTGTGTGTGTGTGTGTGTGTGTGTGTGTGTGTGTGTGTGTGTGTGTGTGTGTGTGTGTGTGTTTCTATTTCTCTATCTATGGACTCATATTCTGAAAATATCAACGTTGCCAAGATTTTTTTTTTTTTTTACATTTCAACTCCTTGACCTGTTTTAGCTTTTTGTTATTGATATGAATGTCCACGGGACTATATTTTCGGCTAACTTTCATAACTCCTATTTTCTATGCACTCATACTCATAACAAATATGTCACAGTTGTAGTTTATTTCGGTGGCATGGCTTTGAACAGTTTGTTGGTTCGGGCGAATTAGACATTGTTCGTCCACGAACAGAAGTTCAATTCAGCTTTCTGGGCTTTGGTTTGCGTCTAGTGTTATTGTGTCCCTATGTATTATGAAATGGAGGGTAGATAAAAAATTTTAAAAACACCCTTGTCGTTCCCCAGTTCTTACTTTGAACCAGTTTGTCTTGCCTTCTTCGTTCTTACTGAGCTTCTGATGCTGGTGTATAGATCTCTTATACTGTCTAACAATTGTCTTCTGGAGTAATATAATTAATTCAAGTGTTTTCGTACAGTTTGATGCGGTTTACTCTGCAAAAAGCCTTCTCCTGCTCTATGAAGAATATATTGGCTTTGTTGTTGCGCTCGGTGGTTTTCTTGCATAACTGTCGGTCACGTAAATATAGCATTTCCTTTGCTCCCAGGCTCTGTCAAATATTCGCCGCAGCCACAGAATACCGCCGGTGTTTCCACAAGCTCTTGTGGCTTCTACTGTTATGCCATGTGGTCCTAGAGCTCTGTTCCTGGTTTTAAGTGCATTTTCAATTTCTCTGAAAAGTAAGGGACGAGAGGGGGAAGGGATTCCTGGTTGCTATTCCTACGCTGGATTTAATTCTTCTTGTTGTCCGTCGCAAACGGCTGGTTTGGGAAGTTCTTAGAAGTAATTTTTCCATCTTTTCTTTCTGGCATCCTTGCTGAAGGTGGCATTCCCAATTTATTTAAAATTTTGGTATTACCTCGTACATTACTGTTGTGAGTAAAAGAAATTTGAGACAACAAAAGTTAATGCTTGACCTAATTTGGTGGATATGCGGAGAGAGTCGACACCGACGAAACATGTTATGACGAACTTTAAGTTCCAGAGTGTAATAGTTAGTCATTCGGCGTTGTACAAAGGAGACAAGGGTTCGAGTCCAGAACGGGAAAATATGTTTCATTTTCTAATACAGTGTCTTCGTCCATCTGCAGGGATGCTGTATCCCATTAAGATATGACAGAAAAATCGAAGGAACCTGCCTCTGAAACGACTCAATTAATTGTGTCTATGAGGGCGTAAAATGTGTGTGTGTGTGGGGGGGGGGGGTAATCAAGTCACGAATCATAAAGAAACAGTTTACTTTAGTCTTGACAAGAGTGTTACGGTACTTTGCAACATAATCAGGCCATACAAAAGCTTAAGATTTAAGGTATCACTTCTACTCTGAGGGAGGAGAGATAATGGTGATAGATGTTTGACAGTAAAGAATTAGCAAATCACACTAAAGCGTCTGCCAACCACCCACATAAAAGCAACAAAATATACCGTAATTTGAACAAGTATATTGATTTATTTTACAGAATAACAAAATAATTATGTACAAAAGCAACAACAGGGTTGTCTGCGCAACAGTTGAGAGCATGCGATAAAAACCATCGCTATTGGCGTTCCATAGACATAGAGTTAACCCTTTGGTGCGAAGCTCAAGGCCTGTGGAACGTATGCGGCCCGGCGAACAGTTATATCCGTCCTACGAGAGAATTCTAGGCAGTCCATCCTGAGAATCTCCATGGTGCAGAACCTTACTCCAAACATTAACCAACGTCTTGCCAACGAAAGAGAGTAGTATGTCAGCAAACCATCCAGTTCTGACAATAAATTGGCATTCGAGCGAAATTTCTTAAGCCCAGATTTTGTTTTTGATTTTACAATCAACAACCAGTCAAGTTCTGGCATTGAGCACCTGGCTATAGTGCGGTCAAAAATTCGTGGTGCAACTTATCCTCAAATATCTCTTTAACGGGTGAATCAATGTCATCCATACTTTGCATAGCAGTTTGTATCAATTTGTCTTAACTAAATCTTATTTTTCTAGAACAATTGGGGCTAAATTAAAAACCTTTCTTCATAAATGTATATACAGTACTTGAAATCTCTGTCACGCGTAAAATGGTATTGTTCACAGCACTTCCCGCTTCTCACACACATTTTGATTACGCATATGGCCTACGTCACAGCTCATCAAAGACAATTTTTACGTGCAAAACTAATAAAAGTCTTGTTACAAGAAATTATTCTTATAATGAACATATTTTTGCACTAATGGCTCTCAAAACATTCGTTCAATAAGCATAATGTCCCGATTAGAAAAACCTGACGGACTTGCTGTTAAAAGCTATATTGCCCCTGCTGTAAACATTAAAAAATCTGTAGAAACCACCTACTTGAACTTTTTATTAGCATTTAGTAAGGAATTTTCTAGAATGCAGCTTGCAGGTGTTTACAAAAAAGTTGATGCAAAAATTGGAGAACCTAAGTTAGATAGTTGAGGAGATATTTGAAAATAAGTTGCACCACGAATTTTTGACCGCACTATAATTAATAGTATCTGCAGTCTAGGCGACAGCTATTATTTTGTTCAACAACTTCCCGAAGTTAGCTCCCTTGAAGAGGTCAATGAATGCTCGGGGCATGTTCACGAAACCCTCCGTCAGAGATTCTTTGGGGTGGATTTTTTTCTGAAACACAAGAGTAACAATTTTGTTCAAGAGAGACAGAGAGAAAGAGACAGCTAGGGGTGTACCTGAGCGAAATGGAGACAGAGAGGAAAGACATGGATGAAAATTAGCGAGAGTAAGACAGAATGGTAAAAAAAAGAGAAAAAAATAGGGAGAGAGACAAGATACGAGAGACAAAGGGGATGAGTGAGTGCGTGTGTGTGTGTGTGAGAGAGAGAGAGAGAGAGAGAGAGAGAGAGAGAGAGAGAGAGTGAGTGAGAGGGGGGAGGGAAGGGGAGAACAAAATGAGTGAGATAGAGACAAGGGTAGACGTAGAAAATTATAATGTTGTTAGAGGTATCATTATGTAAATGAAAAGCTGTCAGTAGGTGGGGATGGCTGAAGGGATGCAGGACGAGAAGGTAGATATAAATGATGAATCAATGAATGGACAGATAAAAAGAATGGTTGGGTGGCCGCATGATTGAATTCAAGATGGTTTTTGGGATGAATGGGTAGGTTGCGGAGTTGGCTAAAGCATGGATCATGGATGAGTTGGTGGATGGATGGAAGGATGAATGGATGGATGGATGGATAGATGGATGGATGGATGGATGGATGGATGGATGGATGGATGGATGGATGGATGGATGATTGGATGGATGAGCGCAAAAACAAAAGATAAATACCTTGCAACCTGCTCAGCTGGCAGACCAGTGGGGAGCTCTAGGACTCTGAGGACAATAGACGAAAAGACTGAACAAATTGTTTTCCTGTGGTGTACAGAGCTCAGTTGTATATGTCATGACAGGGGGGTATCAGGCACTCGTCAATTTTTGGGCACACTGGGTTATTTGTATCGTCGAAAGGCTGTTCATTTACCTTGCTTTGGTGAAAAAATACCCATTTATGTTGAATAGAAGTCGAAATATTTGCGATTGAGGGAAGTCAGGGTCATCTGGTTTCAGAGATAAAGTGAGAAAATGGCAGCCAAAGTTCAGTAATTTCCATAGCTTGAGAGTCCTTGAAAACTGAAAATTTTCATTTGTGTGCCTTTAATCAATGTTTTTCAGTAAAATCCACTCAGAAAAGTGTTTCAAAATAGATATAAAAGGTCCTGGGCCAAAATAAGAAAATCAGTTTAAAACTGCCCATAGCCCAAAAATGCCGGTTTCTTTGATTTCATTAATTTGACGAACGCCTGATTTCACCATGAAGCCTCACATATTATGTACTTAGAATACTGAGGGAAGCTTGTGTCTCAAGCGGGTCGGGAGAGACAGCAACCAGGGTGGAAAAGCTAGAAGCGTAATATAATATCCAACTAGCTGATAATTAGCATGATCAGCAAGTCACCCTTCCATGGATCCTGGAGAGGTGGGAGGAGCAGCTATGGCATTGTACCGCCTACGATGATACCTATTCCTCAACTAAGTAACCAAAAGCATGAAATAGTGAGTACTTAGAGAACTAGCAAAGATGAGTGGCTGGAAAAGAATAAGACAATGATAAGTTTTCTGAGAGCATTCGATCCGATAATCGAGTTGCTAACCATGATTTCTGAGGTCCAGTTTCAGATCTCGTACTTGAACAACAAGACTGGTCAGCAGTGTTTGGTGTACCCCAATACTAACATGACCCCCGACAAGCATCATCAGACAGGCTTTGATGTGGAAACCACAAGGAAAACGTAAGAAAGGAAGACCAAAGATGACATGGAGGCGAGCGGTACAAGCGGAAATGGAAAAGGCGGGGACATCAATCTGCATCAGAATCTCTGTTGTGAGAGAAAAAGACAAAAGAACAAATGAATTAATGTTAAGGGTAGTGGTTTGCACGTTCTATTCATGAAAAGGGAAGGTAAAGGGGTGCTGGTGATTATTAGTATTTTTGTTTGTTAATTTGTTTGTTTGTTTGTTTGTTTGTGTGTTTGTATGTTTGCTTCTCTGTTGCTCCATTATAAGCGTATGTGGCGAGGTGGTAAGCTAGGGGAAGAGGGGCTTTAGGGTCTGATCACTCTTCCTTTATTCGTACAACTGAGTGTTGAAAAGTGTGGATTTGGTGTTTGTTTGTGTTTGTGGGAGGGGGGTATGCTGGGTATGCTGTCTAATCAGTCTCTGTGGCTCTAATGTGGTCTTAAGTGGAGAAGTGTATGCTTTGATAAAAAATCTTTTTTTTTTAAGTTGAAAAAAAAGAGTTTGGACAAATATCGACTTTCGAAAAAAATAACGTTCGATTTTCTGCAATCAAAATGATTAATGACTAGCCCTTGTACATAGCATATTATACCCGCTCAACAGCAAGCTCAATGCGCTTTACGATCTTTGAATCATTACTACTCCAAAAGACTTAAGAACACTCAGTTAATATTCTCGGCTTCCATGTAAGCATACAGTGCAAACAGCTAATTAAGCGCTCGAACACTGAAAAACTGACAAAATCTTTCACTGTCTACGTATAACAGGGTACCCATTCCCACTTCAGTGAAGTGAAAAGAAATGGAGTAAAGTGTCTAGACTAAGGACACAGCGTTGAATCCCTTACGGGTTTTGAACCCACAATCTTTTGAATGCGTACCCAACAGTCTGTCTAACACCGATACCACAAGCAAACAAGCAAACAAAATGAACAAACGAACACACAAAAAAAACAGTCCTTACCATTTTCTTTGAGACTGTCGGCCAGTTTTTCCTCCACAAGTTTGAAGTCTGACTGCTTTGGGATTCCCTCGAAAGGTTTCGCTCTCTGCCACACTTTAGCCACAACCATTTTGACTTTTTTTGTTATGCAGGGAAGAGAAAAATCCCAACGTTATTGTTAAACACAAACAGGCTCTACAGTTCTCAAGAGTAGATGACGTTCATCACTGAGGCTG
>NW_004797590.1:369615-373664 GCF_000002075.1 Aplysia californica | reverse complement strand
TCTCTCTCTCTCTCTCTCTCTCTCTCTCTCTCTCTCTCTGTTTTTAAAAAATAAATGACAGGAGTATTTTCAGTTTGGTCAAGAATGAGGTTTGAATTTTGCTTGGGTGGCAGCTGATGCCTATTCTCGTAGATTTTAGAACTACTAAGGGATCTTTACCGTTCGCAACTTGCACTTGGGACCTCCCAGAATTTTCGCCCCTACTCTAGAAGACTTGATGGTCGCGATCTTAAATACCCAAGAATTAAGAGTGTGGATGAAAGACAGCATTAGATAATTATTACATGTCTAAACTACCTGAACGTCAGGCCCCGTGCACACTAAGGAAAATTTCCACTCCTCTCAAGGTTTAGAAGTATGACGTTACTTGGTGGTGAAGAGAGAGAGAGAGAGAGAGAGAGAGAGAGAGAGAGAGAGAGAGAGAGAGAGAGAGAGAGAGAGAGAGACGGCCGGGCCAAAACTGCCTCATCTGCAAACCCACAGCAGTGTAATGAACTAAAATGTCCTTGGTGTAAGAGGGCCGAATATGTTTGCTTTACCCAATCCGTACGTCGTGTTTTACTATCGTATCCATACGACATGGGGAACTCTGTGCCACTACTTTCAAAGAGGAAATGCACTCGTTAGTCATATCCCAACGCTTTGTATAGCAGTCTGTCAAAATGATTTTTTTAGAAATACTGAAAGTTTCAAAGAGATCTTCGCACTAGAAATATTCTAAAATGTGAAGAATACAACCCCGGGGGGTTAAAACTACTCCAGGGCGTACGAATAGGGTTAAGCTGTCCCTAACCCTGTACAAATGTATAAGATTTGCACGATAAATAATGGCAACGCTGACAATGTACGGATTTTTGAAAGAATATGTCAATGTAGATGATTTTACGCCCCTATCAGGTGGGCTTCGATCCTGCCTGTCAGACAACCCGGAGTGAGAGGGATACATCATAACATCCCTGACAAATGACCGAGATACTTGATAAAAGATTTCCCCACTCAAGAATCGAACCTGAGTCTCCAGTGTGCAAAGGCCAAAGACATTAACTTCTACCCCGCAGACGCCGGTGATAAAGTATGCAGCATAGCGTCGTCATTACGTTTTAGTTTTAGTGACTCTCTGCTGAATCATGGTCGTCTGCTGCTTGTATTGTGAATGTGGGCCTGTGAGTAACCGAGGACTTAAACTCAAACTAAACTAAGACGTTCAAATTAATTACACCTGTGATGACTGCAAACACCACAGCAAAAAGCACAACTCACTTACTGTCGACATGACTCTTTCACACGCCGTCGGTGTCCAACACTAGTCGTGTATCCGATAAATTAGGTCATACACGTTTTAAGAAAAATAGTATTGTAATTTATCCTTCCTTATAATCTTATAGAATTGTTCAAATTTTGTGTACATTGTTTTTCTTTTGTTGTTTTTTTTACATCTTATGGTATTTTACTTTATGTAACTTTTTCATTGTATGTTGCCCTTAAGTGTTAAGTCGAGATGCAATTTTCTATGGTAAGCAAACCTTACAGCTCTTTCAGTTGGGATGTTATCTCGCAGTTTCTCAAGGTTACCTTGACTCCCGAGATGTGTCTGTGGAGGGTGTGTTGGTTTGGATGAATAAAACATTGGTCGTCTGCAAACACAAGTTCATTTAAGCTTTTGCTGCTTGGATTTGCGTTTTGAGTTATTGTGTCCGTATTACTTAAAGGAGGGCAGGTAACACGAATCCATGGCGTACTCTTGATCTTATTTCGAACCAGTTTGTGTTGCGTTCTTTTGTTCTTCTTGAACCCTCCGTTGCTGGTGTATAGAGCTCTATTTTTTTCAAACATTTGTCCTGTGACATCATATATTATTTCAAGTGTTTTCCACAGCCTGCTTAACACGATTTCCTATATCAAAAACCTTCTCCTGATCTAAGTGGACAATGTCGGCTTCCGAGTTGGGCTCGATAGTTTTCTTGCATAGCTGTCGTAAGGTTAATATAGCATTTCTTTTCTTCCCAGGCTGTTAAAAATTCGCTTCAGTCACAGCATACATATTTCCACATGCTCTTATGGCTTCCACTGTGATGTCATCTGGTCCTTTTGTTTTGCTCTTGGGGCTGGTTTTAAGTCCATTTTCAGTATCTCTGGACAGTACAGGTGTTTCTGTTTGCTTTATATATTATTATTTGGGTTTTATTTCTTTTTGTTGTCCATGGAATACCTTCGGGTTTAGAAGTTCTTGAAAGTTATTTTAATATCTTTTCTAAATTGCACTCTTGCCTAGAGTGGCATTTCTCTCTTTTAATATGATATCATCAACTGTAAATTAGTGTTGTTAACAACGTAACTTAAGACAAAAAGTGTTTGACTTAATTTGGTGGACACGGGGTTAAAGTGAGACATCGAAGATGCAAACTTTTATGACAAAATTCAGACCGTAGTGTGTAGCAGTTAGTCCTTCTTCCTTGCAAACAGGAGACATGGGTTCGAGTCCCAAGTGGGGAAGTGTTTGTTGTTGTTGATTTTTTTCATCTAGTAACTCCGTCCGTCTGCTGGGATGTTGTATCCAACTCAACCCTGGTTGGACCAGACAGCCAAACTCGAAGGAGCCCATCTAATAAACGACCTAGATAGTGTCTGTGCGTTGGTTTATTATGTATAACATATTGTTCAAATTAAGTTACAGCTTGATAAATAAACACTTCACCTTAGTCTAAGTAGGAGTTTTACGACACTTGCAAAATAATTGGACCTTAGAAGTGTCGAAGATAAGAGATGTTAAAAGACAGTAACAAACACAAAAAGAAAGAGAGATAATTGTAATAATGTTTGATAGAAATGAAAGAGCAAACCTCACAAGAGCACCTGCCAATCACCCACGTGAAAAACATCAGAACATAAAAAAGAAATTTAAACAATAAGTATAATTTATTTCACAGAATAACGAAATAATTATGTACAAAAAACAACACTGTTGTCAATACGACAACAGCTGAGAGCATGCGATAAAAACCATCGCTACTGGCGTTCTATAGACATTGAGTTAACCCTTTGGTGCCAAACTCAAGGCCTGCAGGCAGGTCCCATATGGCCCGGCGAACCGTTAAGTCCGGCCTGCGAGAGAATTCTAGGCAGTCCATCCTGAGAATATCGATAACGCAGAACCCTACCCTACTCCAAGCACTAACAAATTTAATGTCAAGAAAAAAAGAACCCAAACTTCCAGCTCTCACTAATAATTAACATACAAGCGAAAATTGGCATGTCTTGATATTTCATAATTCGAACTTTTGTCCATTTCAATTATTAATATTATATTCGCACCATTATTTGAAACAAGGTTTAGATCTACTTTTCCACTACTCAATGAGTGTTCAATTTTTTTTCAAATTTTTTTTTTGGTCTTTTTAAATTCATATTATTATATTCCTATCAATGGTTTTTTTTTTTTTAATTAGTAAATTTTTCACTTCACAATGAATGTTGGACTAGATCAGCCCCCAACCTTTAGAGAAGTCTTATTTGAGTTCGGCCCCCCTGAGTTACCGTCAACAACCAGTCAAGTTCTGGCATTGAGCACCTGGCTAATTAATTATATTTGGCAGTCTAGGCGATAGCTAGTATTTTGATCAACATTCGATGATTGCCTTCCCGAAGTTAGCTCCTTTGAAGAGGTCAATGAAGGCTTTGGGCATGTTCTCGAAACCATCCGTAAAAGATTCTTTGGGGTGGATTTTTTTCTGAAAAACAAGAGTAACATTTTTAGTCAAGGTACTTCGCCCCTGTCTTTCTGTCTCTGTGTCTGTCCCTATGTCTCTCTCTCTCTCTCTCTCTCTCTCTCCTTGTTTCTCTCTCTTATTCACTCTATCACTATCTAAGTATCTCTCTCTTTCTTTCTCTTTTTTCTTTCTTACTCTCCTCCTCCTCCTATCTATTTATCTATCTATCTATCTATCTATCTATCTATCTATCTATCTATCTATCTATCCGTCTATCTATCTATCCATCCATCTATCTATCAAGCAATCATCTATCTATCTATCTATCTATTTATATATATA
>NW_004797590.1:366391-368658 GCF_000002075.1 Aplysia californica | reverse complement strand
ATCAATTGTGTGGCGTGCTGACGAACTGAGTTACTTTTCGCAATCCACAAATGGAGATATTGGCAAACACTTAACACCAAGGTCAAATTAGTAGATCTTCTCTTGATGCTCTATTTTTATGTATAGCATGTCTCTTATTATTTCATACTTATAAATAGTAAAACTTCACTTATAAGCATGATGTTTCTATTTCCACAAGGCTTGAATCCAAGAAGTAACTCATTTTGTCCGCACACTTTACAATTCCACATAGAGAAATGACAACCACACCCTGATCCCACAACCATCTCCTCACCTTCGTCTCTGGGGGTGTTGTAGTCAGCAATTTGACCACAGATGAGCACACGTGCCCCTGGGCGGAGGTTGTCCAGAACAGCGTTAGTGAACTCACCCCCTTACCTGAAACAGACGGGGGGAAAAATATATATAATATACAATATGTTGAAGAGAAGGGAAAAGGTCATAGGAGTGATAGAGTCAACATTGTTCAAAAGACAGTCAAGCAAACACGTTCTAATGGTCACCTGACACCTGTCCAAGATAAACGTATAAAGAACCACTTCCCATCACCCCCCCCCCTCCCCCTACCAAATCTCCCTGCGCCTTCCAGTTTGTGTTGCTTTTTTTTGTGTTTGTTGTTGTTGATTTTTTGTTTTGTTGTACATTTTTCTTTTGTTGTTTTTTTTTTGAGGGGGGGTGGGTTAAATTAGGACTCGTTCATCCCCCCCCCCCTAAACACACAGTACTCACGTTGTCATAGTAGATATCCACACCCTCTGGGGCGAATTTCTTCAGAGCGTCTGCTGGTGAAACCTCCTTGTAGTTGAACACGTGATGGAAGCCCAGCCGCTTCAACCAATCACATTTCGACTTGGAGCCAGCGGAGCCAATCACAGTGCAGCCCTGAAAATTTTGAAATAAAAATAGAAAAGGACGTCGAAACAACTGCTTGGGTTTCATATATCTTTCTTCTATTTTCTTTAACCGTTTATTAGTTTAAATATTTCTTATTTTTATTTTAGTTATTCGTTATTCGACATGTTTCTTTTATTTTTTGGAGGGTTTTTTTTTTTGGGGGGGGGGGTTGTATGTTTTTGTTCAGTAAGTCTTTTTCTCGTGAATTTGTTCCTTTCGACATCGTCTTCTTTGATGGGAATTTTTTTACATGTGCACTTATTTCTTTCTTCGTTGCTGATTTGCTTTCTGGTTTATTGTGTGTTTTTTTTCACTTGTTTTTTCTGTGGTGATGATGGATGACTGGAAAGATAAACCTCCAGTTAACTACCATAGTAGCCGCAGGAAACAAAAATGTCGAATCTATTTATCAAAAACATACTTCATAAAATGCTATCTTTATTTCTTATTCTCTCTTATTCAAAGTGCTCTAATTCATAATGGGATATGCATAGCCTACCTTATTTGACTGTATTATGATAGCAGATGTATAACGCATTTTAGACACCATGAAAGGATCCGAACCCTGAGCTTACCTTGTCGAAGGCGAGCTGCCCCACCATACTGCCCACAGCTCCGGACGCTGCACTGACCACAACTATTTCTCCGGCTTTGGGCTCACAACGTTCCAGGAAGGCCATGTAGGCGGTCACTCTGTGGAAAATATAATATAATAATATTAATATGTACTTCTGGTCACTTTTGTTGTTGATGGTTGTGGTGCTGGTGGTGGTGATGTTTTGTTGTTGGTGGTGGTCGTGGTGGTGTGTTGTTGTTGTTGGTGGTGGTGGTGGTGGCGTGTTATTGTTGTTGTTGGTGTGTTGTTGTTGTTGTTACTATTGGTGGTGGTGGTGGTGTTTTGTTTTGTTTTAAATTAAAGCAGATGTTTTAAAACTAATATTGACACAAATTAGATCAACACTCCTGGCCAGGGGGTGTGGGAAAATAATAGAAGTATTCAGAGAAATAAAGTGTCCAAGTCACATTTTGTTTTTGTTTTTAAAACAGAGCTTTTAGTAAACCGACATAAGCCAGAAGACAGTACATAACACAGCATCTAAGTGAAGATAAAAAACTGGATGGTTTTAAATCTGAGTTAAGGCCTTTCCAAATTATGCAAACTTGGTAGTTTTCATGGATAAGTCAAATTGATATCTTGTTTAGTTTTTGTTTCGTTTTTTCTCTCGAAACGACTTCAAAATAAATTAGACCCTTCATTTTCACTGACCCTTTCCTTTTTATGAAAAAATATCAGTGTGTGCGTGTGTGTGTGTGTGTGTGTGTGTGTGTGTGTGTGTGTGTGTGTGTGTGTG
>NW_004797590.1:363305-364750 GCF_000002075.1 Aplysia californica | reverse complement strand
CCGGGGGGGGGGGGGAGGGGGTGTCAAACAACCAGAAGTATTAGGCGGTATGCATAAAGTGTTCAAAGTAAATCATATCCTTTCCAGTTTCCCAGTAGTGTCAGCTTATTTCAACTCTCGGTTTTTAGTTCTAGTAAGAATTTTACGACGGTTTCAACTCAGGTCATATTATACATGCTGAAGATTAGAGGTGCTATTATGAAAAGTTTTTTACAAAGAAAAGAAAGTGGTGTGTGTGTAAGGGGGTAGGGGGGGGGGCTAAGGATAATGGATATTTGATAGGAAGAAAAGAGCAAACCACTTCAGAGCGCCTGATACTTAAACACTTTATTGACCTGGAAGAAGTTCTCTTGATGCTAAAGCTAGATTCATTATCATCTGAGAGGTGTGCCGAAAAAGAATAAGTTGAATTCTAATAACAAGTCGTTCCTTCAAAAGAGATCATTGAAATACAGCCACAATATATTGTTTCAAAAATTAGGTACTACATTCCTTTATACCAACATTTTCAGTTTCGACATTTTCTAAAATATTAACCAGTAGAAAAATTAAATGGTAATAAATCAGTTTTTTCGCTATGACATTTCAGTACATCTATCAACACAGCAGTGGAGAAATGGTGAAATGGTATAGGTTTAAAGCCTCTATCAACACTGTTAGGTTATTTAAGAGGCCAGACCACAGAGTTTAACGTCCAGAACCAAGTAGGAAATTATTTGTGTAAAGTTACTTTCCCAAGGCCACAACGTCGGACCGAGCTAAGGCTCGAAGCCTCAAACCCTCAACCCCACGATTACGAGTCCGGTAGCCTGACCACTAGGCCACCGACTCCACTCTGCAATCGGGTTGTTTTAAAACATTTAATTTGAGCTACATATTATTTCTAAACAAGCTTACCTGATGTAGGGATCCACAGTGAAGTAAACTGCCTCAATAAGAATTTCTGTTGGGGGAAACACAGAAAAGAAATGTTGAGCTTTATTTATTGAAGGGGCTTTACGAAAGGAGGGGGGTGTATGAGTTTATGGAAGTTCTGTGTGATTCTGTCTCTATTTCTCTATCTATCTATCTATCTATCTATCTATCTATCTATCTATCTATCTATCTCTCTCACTCTCTCTCTCTCTATCTCTATATCTCTCTCTATCTCTCTCAATCTCTCTTGCACTCACTCACTCACTCACTCATTCTCTCTCTGTCTCTGTCTCTCTGTCTATCTCTGTCTCTCTGTCTCTGTCTCTGTCTCTGTCTGTCCGTCTCCCTCTCTCTCTCTCCTTCTCTCTCTCTCTCTCTCTCTCTCTCTCTCTCTCTCTCTCTCTCTCTCTCTCTCTCTCTCTCTCTCTCTCTCTCCGTCATTGTGTGCATCCTCTTTCGCTTATGGGGAGTGGTCTTAGGCAGCCACCACTTGAAGATTCGCACACACCATTAGCAGATGTGTTAGTGTT
>NW_004797590.1:357110-360855 GCF_000002075.1 Aplysia californica | reverse complement strand
CCCCCCCTTTTTTTATACTCTTCTTATTCTGTTTCTCTGTTCAACTAAAGAGGCAGGCAAAAAGGTGAATTTTTCCTACGATGTTTTTATGACCCCATTGTCACTGTTAAGATGATTAAATTTAATCTTTAAAGCGGGCTTCGTCCCTATATGCCAGGGCCAACCCAGACTGAGAGAGATACAACGCCCAACAGAAAAACTGAGCTATTTGAGAAAACATAACTGGTCGCTTTTAAGGACAAGCGGGCTAACCCAGATGTCAAGGATTTCCAGAAATCTTAACCTACACCACAAGTGGGCATTGCCCTACCAAAAGGAGAAGTTTGGTTTCATTGGTGAGTATATTTGTTTGGTTATAGAGAAAACTCTCCTTGACTGTTAAAGAAACTGAACAAGGGGCAAAAACTTTAACTCCGATTTTCTCAAAACAGCATTTTTCGGGATAGCCCCTTTGTGCTTAAAAGCGACCAATTATTATCATTTATCAATTTTCCCAGAACTGGAATCGAACTCATGTTTTCTGTGTCCGACGACTAAGCAGCTAACCGCTGCACCACAGACGCCAGTAGTTCAAAATACCCGTCTCGTCCGTCCCAGTTATGTGTTGACACATTAAGTAGGCCGAAGTTAAAGAACATTTTGGCTTGCAGACCTGTGGCACAAACAACAGTGCTTTATCATGCTCCGGGTTCCTGGTCCCCATCTTGACCCCTTCTAGGGGAAGAGGTGTCCTGAAGGTCATAGAACCAACAGCGAGTGAAATGCAAATTGAAAATAAAATATGCAAATGAAGTCTGAAGGGGGAGAAAAACTCGGAGTCACGTTGTTGTTTTTTTGCGGGGGAGAGGGTTTTCTTGGAGAAAACGTTCAGAATTTTTATTTTTTTAAATATCTTTTGGGTTGGTTTTGTTTTTGTTGGGGGGGGGGGGGGGGGGGGGGGGAGAGAGGGGTGAGTTTGGAACATTGTATCTTAAAGTGGGATTATACAATTTCCTTCTTTTATTTCTACTAACAGACTGTTAAATTTTTTTCCGCTTTTCGCTTTTTTTTTTGTTACTCTTGGGGGATTGTTCTTTTTTGTTTTATTTTGTTTTGTTTTCCGTACAAAATGTCGTGTTGAAAATTGTCGTGTCTCGACGCCCTTTCTGAGTATAACTGAAAAAAAATCCTTTCAAAAAAATGTGACTGGGTCGTGTTTTCCCTCTTTTCTTCAAATTTATTATGCTCCCATCGACACAAATTAGGACACATTATTTAAGAGGCGGGCTGCTTCGACAACTCTCCCAATGAGGCCTAACCCGAGCAGAGAAGGACACCGCATCCCAACAGACTGATGACAGAGACACTCGATGTACCTGCAAAGCCTCCCAACACTAGAATTGAATTCTCTTCTTCTACCTACATAGAGAAGACTTATGTTTGCACTACAAACACCGATATCTAGCCTGATAGGTGCTTTCAGAAATCTTATAAAGAATACAACCAATAGTGGAAGAACCCGGGAAGAGATTAAATGCTGCGTTGGAAGGGTGTCGTTGCAGTAATAGATAATATAGTGTAGCTTAAGACTTTCGCTGCCTGGCCTGAGATTGGTAAAAACTGTTTAGAAAGTGTATAAACTAGTACAAAGCAGGTCTGACTTGAAAAGTTTATAAAGCTTCGTTATATTGAAAAGAAGTTTGTTTACACAGTAGGCTATATCGTAGACGTTATCTTTACTACTCTTAATATAGGTTGAATGATAATATTATCATTGTCAGGCTGTTAAAATGTTCTAAGCCAAGACAGCAAAATAAACAGGAGAGACAAAAATTCATTTCATTGACTTTTTGAATTGAACCTACTTTACCTATCTTTTCTTAAGTTTATTTTTATTTATTATTTAGAATTAAAATTTGACAGACATATAATATTTTTCAATCGCATGCAACCGATACAACAGATTAAGAAACTGGAATAACTGGAGATTTAGGCTCGGCGAGGGGTCCACGACATGCAAAATAAACCATGGGGCCTATTTGAGGGGGGAAAAGGAATTGCAAGCGATCTATTTAATACCCTCAGTGGAAACGACAAAGAAGCGTCCTTGCCAGAGCAGCGGCTATCGCTGCTAGATCTAGACACCGTCGTGTGCAAGGTAAAGTTTGGGGACTTCACTGTGCAAACAGAAGGCGGGGATTTGACATCCACGGGCACAAAGCTGATAAAACATTTGCAGAGAGAGTTTTTCTAGATCTCTCCGGAAACTTTGATGTATATTATTATACCGTTAGCAAACTGTTTAAATGTACTAAGCCCAAAATGTTAAGAATTGTATTTATTCCAGGTTCTTAATCTGTTGTTTAGATTGCATAATATGCTCAAAAAATATTATGCCAAAATTCCAATTTTAAAAGTACAGAAGAAAGAAAAAAAATAATACACAATGTATGCACAAATTGTGTTGGGTTTTTTTTTATGAAACAGTTCTCTCACCTGACAAATTTTGTTTTTGGGGGCATAATACATTTGTGCAGTTTGCTGATGATAAGGCTTCCAATTTCTCATACATACTAGTATCTGTTAAAACGTTTAATCTGCTGTTTTGGGATTCTTTTTAATAATGATACCCACTGCTGTCTATTGGAACACAATAATATGCTCTTCGAAATTAATTTATAAATCAATAACCTGGTATAAGAAAACCGTACACCGCGCTATGACAAGTCGACAAATTATTTTCCCCCCCTCTCCTTTTTTTTCTTAATCCTAAAGTTGATCATTGATCAGTTTTTAATATAATAATATCCAAAGCGCATAGGGTATGCAGAACATGGGTATGCACTATAAAATGCAAGCATTATTACAATTATTATTTAAGTCACAATATCATTATTAGCAGTATCTATTTCCTTACTTGTTAAAAACTGTGACGAAGAAATCACCTCAAGCGCAACAAGAGTTCCAGTAGCCGCTACAATGTGTCTCTCTACCTGAAGTTTTCGGAGCGAATTTCTATCGATCAAGCCGTGTGTCGGATATTTATACACGAGGCTCTCGCAACGAGCATCTAAAGTGCTGAATGTTTACATGACACCAAAAAAATTGGGGGTCAAAGGTAGAAATTGCCGATGGGAGAAGGATTTTGTCCCAGATATTTGGCTGAGTGCACCATGATTCTTATCGTGACGTTAGCAGTTTTGACATTCACGTCTTGTGTGGATTAACACTATCCGTACGCCCTGGGGTCATTTTGTATCCCCCCGTCTTATGGATACGATAGTAAAACACAACGTACGGATAGGGTTAACTTTGGTGTGGAGGGTCTTGTAGAGACGCTTTAATGTGAGAACCAGCTTCTGAAATATTGTGCCGTCATCGTAGCATTTTGGCCGTCCCTGAGGTCTGGATTCCAAGGACGTTGTGTTAGCTACATGCTTTAACCACGTACATACAAAACTCACATATACACGCTCGCAGTACATATACACACGTGCGCACGTGCAGGCATACATATGTTCATATACTGGTGCATGTACATAAAGATACAAACACATATACAAACACCTACAAAAATACGCACACGCACACACAATTACTCACACACACACACACGCGCGCGCGCGCGCGCGCGCGCGCATACACTCGTGTGCACGTGCACAGATAAATAGGCACTTACACATTATATGTATAATATAAAGGTTCAGACAGTTATTTTCTCTCTCTCTCCCTTTCTCTCTCTCCCTCTCTCTCTCTCTCCCTCTGT
>NW_004797590.1:354929-356039 GCF_000002075.1 Aplysia californica | reverse complement strand
GGAATGCAACTGATTGAAGTGTCTTTAGGCCATTCCCAAAGGGGGGATATTAATATGTTCTTATGCACCGTAGAATTGTAAATGGGCTGATTTATCATTGTCATGCTCAAACTGTGCCGGAACAACATAGGGGCAACTGCTGCTTTTTTATTTCTTCATCTTTACTATCGTCATTTTTCCTCTACTTCTTTTTTATGTTAGTCACTCTATTGTAAACTGATAATTCCGGGGTGCCTTGATAGTCGAAGCAGACGTTGTGCTATTGAAGCTAGAGAGGTGAGCAGAGTAAGCCTGAATCCCTGTTTGAACTTCTCTGTTGACATCCACCCCTTGACGCTCATACGACCTTATGCAGTTGCGAGCGCCGTAAATCCTTATCAAAACAAACAAACAAAGAAACAAGGATATGGAGTAAAGAACATTCAAAAAAGGATGGTAAGAAACAGCTCGTCTTACCTTGTTTGAAATAATTATTATCCTTAATAGCCAGTCCTGTTGACAGTATACCAATACAGCAATCTACAATCCTGCAGACCTTGTCAGTATGTCCACTACACTCGTGCTGTTCTCAATGGAGAGATATTAATTTTACAATCCTGCAGACCTTGTCAGTATGTCCCCTGCACTCGTGCTGTTCTCAATGGAGATGTATTAGATCTACCTTAATTTGTTTAAATCAAACAAAAATGTAGGTGTTTTTATACCACCACCATGGACACAATTTAGATTATTTAGGAGGCGGGCTTCGAACCTGCTTGTAGGGGTCAACCCGGGTTGAGAGGGATGTACGAGTATAACATCCAAGCCCAAAGACAGAGTATGACACTTAGCAACAATTCTCCCGACGCGAGAATCGAACCCAAGTCATTTGCATGCGATGGTGAAGCGCCTAATCTCTACCTCACAGAAGCCAATACATTTTGTTTTAATAATTCATTGGTCCATGTTTGTTGTCGTTTTTCTCTTTGGGTTCCAGTCCCCACACAAAAAACAAAACAAAAAAAACAACCCAACCCGAAACCCTTACAGAAACACAAACCTTGAGTGTCCTAATATGATGCTTGTCACTGGGAAGTGAGCTGTTGTATGTGTGTTGGAGGGGGGGGGGGT